>NC_089204.1:10593190-10893190 GCF_963930695.1 Labrus bergylta | reverse complement strand
TCAGTTCTGGTCTAAAAAAATATAAAAAATTAAAAAGGTGGTGGGATTGTAAGTTTCACTTTAACAGGTGAACCTGTAAAAATCCTCCCACTTAGATGCCAAGCCCACTGTGGGAGAGAGTGTATTTCCCCAAGATACACGTCTAGACAAGTGCACACACAGTGACACTCATGCATGTATTCATAGAGTGAACTTGTATATTTCCTTTGTACCTGTCAGAGAAAGTAGGACACACACACCCAACACAGTGATGTGGGGGGAAAAAAACGAGACTGAGGGAGGGGGGCAGAGGGGCTGACAGGGTTTTAAAATATCTCAAGATGGAGTGAGGAAGATGTTGCTGATGCAAAAGTTAAAGTCATGAAGGTTTCAGTGACACTTGTGGTAACTGTGGTAACGTCACATTCCTCTACTCTCATGGCAGAAGACAGGAGAAAGTTCTTGAGCAGCTACTTTTGTTGTTGTTTTAATAGAGAAGTCATGCAGTAACTTTAAAAAAAATAATGTATTGCAATAAGCAACCTCAAACTGCATTCGTGCTGCACAGAGTGTTGCCAGATTTCCACAAAGGGAAAGGATTTTGTTCTGTTGCTGAGGAGTTGAAGGTGTGAAGCCTGTCGCCTGCAGCTCTGCATCTAACAGCTCACTGTAGGTGCTGCTGACTCCTCCAGAACTCTCCGACACAAATCATCCACTGACAACATCGACTAAACGACCGATGTCCTCTTTTATTTATGTATTTTTGATTATCGATTGCTGTTGATAGCAGTGTATTGACCTCAGCAACAGACTTTTCTTCCCTGTGGCTGCTTCTTAGTTAAAGCTAACCTTTATAATGCTCTGCCATTTGTTTGTATGAGCAGAAACAAAAGGTACAAGAGAAGTGCAAAATTGAATTAGTTCTGGATTGTTTCCTGTTCATCCCTTGTTTTTGTAAATGCAGCTTGTGTCCAGAGCAGGAAGGACTAACAATAAAAACATTGAAATCACATTGCAAAACCAATGCAGACTATATAAAGCATGGACAATTGGGTTTGATATCATCTAATTGTTCATGACAGAAAGCATGAAAGCAAACTGAAAACAGACAAGCCTGCAGGAGGCTACATGTGCACTGCTGATGTCAGAGAGTGTTCATTATCTCCACACAAATAGAGAATCCAGCTCTGGGAGCTGATTCAGAAATGATTTCAGCTCGGAAGATTAGAATCTGCACCATCCACACATTTCCTTGTCTCCCCTCTTTCTGTGACAAATGATGTGCAGTGTGTGAATGGGCTGTTTTTTATCACTAACATCTACAGAGAGATAAGCTTGTGCATGCAAGTACACAAAGTATTAGCTACGGAAATGAAGGTTTTATTTATTATTTCACTCAGAGTTAACAGTTTACTTTGTCCTGCAGTGGGAAAGCCGGTTGTCAGTAAGGAGGAGGTTAAAGGTCTGTGCTGGGCATCCTGGAGTTGTGTCCTGGGTCCAGAGGTCAGCGGCATCTGGCCTAAATACTCCAATCTGACGGAGATCAATGCTGTGGATGCTAATCACGCTGCAGCCGTTCTTGTTACTGGAGACGACCTTGGCTTGGTCAAGCTCTACAGATTCCCCTGTCTGAAGAAAGGTATTTTTTTTGGTAGTCTTCTATACTTTGTTCTCTCTTTTTTTGTTGTTGTTGTTAAATTTGAGTCATCTGTTCGTCCACAAGGAGCCAAATTCAAGAAGTACATCGGCCACTCAGCCCATGTGACCAATGTCCGCTGGTCACATGACCTGCAGTGGGTGCTGACCACGGGTGGAGCTGACCACGCCCTTTTCCAGTGGAGGTTTCTACCAGAGTCGGTCATGAACGGAGGACCGGATATCAACATACAAGGTAGAGTGCAGTCGAGGATATCTCATATCATCGTATGAAGAACGAGATAGAGCCTGCAAGTAAGAGTAGAGTTCAGAAAACACAAGTAGATGGAAACAATGCCTCTACAATTGGTAAAATGTTTCCTCAGAGGGCTCTGGAGGTCCTTGAGAGTCCTAGTGTTCAGTATCTGGGCTGTGAATCTGTGATTTTTCTTGAACTCCATTCAAGCTTTGTTTAAATAGATGAACATGTCCTCATGAGATTTGCAGATATCCCTAAAGTATGGTATCGGGCTTTTGATGCTTTCCCAGAGTTGTGCGGGTCACTCAAGTGGTTTTGACTTTCCTAGAAAGCATTGAGAAATCTTAATTTAAGTTCAAAGAGTACTGGAAATGGTTCCTGCTTAGTAGTTTTAGGCTTTCTTGGGGAATCTTTGTATGTTCATAATGTGGGGATATGATATTTGATAATATTTGGAAGTCCTTGTGAAAGAGTCAAGGCTTTTAAAGGCTTTTAAATCTAATTTAGGCTTTCAAGGTCTTTTCTAATCTTAATCTTAGATCTTAGATCTTCTGATCTTAGAGACCACTAAAACTCTGTAAGACTTTTTCAGGGTTTCTTGATACTTAAAGGCTCTCATCAAGGGATTAATGGTCTATATTATAAGCTTTAAAGGACAATTCAGCTTTGACAATTCAGAGGGTATAAGTAGATTAAGATGTTCTCAAAGAGACTCTAGAAGACCTTGTGAGATTTCCAAGTGTATATGGTCTATTCAGTAGGATTTGTCCATCAAACTAGGTTCTAGTTTAAAGGACCCTGAATAGATTTCTTGAGTTGACTTTGGAGGTAATTGTGAGAGTTTCCTTGTTTGTTTTTCTGGTTCTAGTGGGTATGGATAGAGATCTTCATGTAATGTTTCCATTACTGGTGGAAAGCTTACCCGGGGCTTTAGGAGCATGCAAACATGCTCCATGTCTACTAGGGGAGTATTTGTGAGTCAGTATGAGAACTCCAACAATCCTGCAGGGTCCTGTTTGTCTTGAGTTGGGTGTAAAAACCCTTATGGGATGTTCATGTGTATGGGGTTATATTGAGAGGATTAAGGGTCCCCATTAAAGTATTTCAAAGGTCATGCAGATGGTTTCGAGTCCTCTTTAGAAAGTTTCTAAGGGCGCACCGCACTCACACTAGGCAATCCAGTTGGTTTGATGGAGTGAGTGCTCTGATCCATGATCAAACACAGTACACCTCCTTTGCCCTGGCATGACTTGAAGAGGTGTGCTCATGCACACGCACTGGGACACAACGTGGACATGAAGTATAATCAATCCCTGCCTCCATTATCCAGAAATCCAGGTGAAATCCGAGTGTTATAGATGTAACCAACTAAAATGACTCAAAGTAAACCACAAAGTCAGTCAATTTGATTGGTCACAAATGCTTTTCCTCTAAAGTATTGTTTTAGATAATTGGACTAAACAGAACATGTCTGTCTCTGTCCACTTTGTAGACAGCCATGGAGACTCCAACAGTGAGGAGTCGGACAGTGACGTCTCAGATGTCCCAGAGCTTGACTCGGACATTGAGCAGGAAACTCAGATCAACTACGAGAGACAGGTACAGTTCTGATGTCAATCTTTGGTGTTTCCATGGTGACCCTTATCCCCTGAGCAAGGCATTGAACACTTAGCTTCTATAAAGTGTTTAAATTATGCAGATCTGTGCCTGTAAGAATGTTTTTCCTGATGAGTGTTTTAATAGAGGCGCCACTGTCACAGCTCCTCATTCTTATTCCCATCAGCCACAGCCGCAGCAGGGTTCTGTGTGGTTGCCATGGAAATCATTAAAAACGCCTTATCTCCATTGCCAGCCGCTGCCTGGCAGACTTCCCTGTGACTTCCGTTTGCAGTTTGCCACCAGTTTCTGCAACAATGTGCTGTGTGGAGATAGAAGTCAGAGTGTGTGTTTGACAAACTAAATCAGAGCGGGCATGTGTGTTTATTTCATCAGAAGCTCTAAAGTTTAATTGGACACATGGATATAATAATGATATTTCCTTATGCTTGGTCTGTCTTTCTTATGTCTCTCTTTCCTTCTACTTTCTTACCATCATTCCTCCCTACTTTCTCTTCTTCTGTTTCCTCCTCCCCTCATTTTGTCCTTGCATTTCCCTTCTTCCCTAACTTCTCTCCTCCTTCACTGTGTGGATTTCTTTTTGAGCCATGCCATAAGATTCAATTTGACAGATACAGCAAAACTTTGAAAGCTCCTAGTAGGTGTAAAGTCTTCCACAGAATGCACTTGTCACTGTGTATCGTTTTAAAAGGGTTGAACTTGGAGGATGAAGAGGAGCAGCATGTTTTGCAGACTGTTTGATGTCGTCAGTGCGTTCTTCGAGATAGATTACATCCCTTGTAAATGTTGTTGTGTCCATGAGCGGAAATAATTTAATCTGTCCAAAAACAGAGTACTGTTAAATTACCTAATGTTGAAGATTTCAACGATCATTGTCAGCGTTGTTATTTTACACTAGCTATAGATTAAGGTTGTAGCTGTTGTTATCACCTATTCATGATGCTTTGTCATGTTTTACATATATTTCTGTAGCTGTTTCTAGATAAACGGCAGATAACAGAAGTTATTTTCAGCTGTTAGCCTGTTCAGAGACAAACACTACGTTAAAAAATGTTGTTCAGTGAGAGGCGGCAGCGGCTCAGTTGGTAGAGTTGTTACCTCTCTACCTGAAGTTCAAGGGTTCGATCCCCAGCTGGGTAACGTGTCCTTGGGCAAGGCACTTAACCTGCTTTGGTGGTAGGAATTGAAAATGACTTCAGACAGATCTTACACACAGCTGGAGCAACAGGCCACTGGTCTCTTGTGGCACATACAGACATGTTTTAATGTCTAAAAGCTGAACTGCTGTTCAAAGTTCAAATGGTCATCTGTCACTGAGTTGATATTACATCCACTGGTTGTTTTGCCATAATGTCATAGCGTCATTCATGTTTACAGGACTATGTTTACCTTTGGTTCTTTTGTTAGGATGAACTGTAGATCTACAATCTACGTCATCTTGAAAAAGTTCTAAAAACAGGATTACCTTTGGACCTCTAGTTATTTGAAATCATTGCAAAAGTCTTCCAAGTTCTTAATCTCATGGGAATATGGCATGTGGGAAATTTATAGTGTTCAAAGACCGACTCTAAAGAATCAAGCATATTTATCGCATGACGATATGTAATTGAGTAAAGTTTCAAACGGAGGAAGTGTTTAGTAAGACTAAATCTTGAGTCATTAATGTTTGCCTTAAAGTCACCCAGAATCATTTTCACACGACATTTCATAATTGCTCATGATTTGCTAAAAAAAAAGATGAGCAGACAAACATGGAATATACATCCCTGTCACAGTGAAAGGGTTTGTAACTCTCAGTGCTGATCCACCATGACAATTCTGTAATATGCAGTTTGTGAAAATGGAGCCGTGCCAGTGCCAAACCTCCAGGGAGCAAAGTCTCTCCCTGTGAAACTCAGGCGACTGAAACACACCATCTCGACCTCAACATGAATAATTTGCATGAAAAATGAGCAGGTTTATATTCTGCCGAGGGTGAAAACTCAGCAGACAGTGTTCAGTTGAGTTCTCTCACCCGGCAGAGGAATGTGTTCATTTTTCTTATGTTAATTGTCGGGAAATGATTAATGAATTAATGAAACTACATAGAATTCTTCAACATTAAAAAGAAAATGGTCAAGTCTGTCAAGTTTGTCAAATCATGCACCCATGCACAACAGACCTTTCATTTTTTACCTCCTCAACTTTTTTTAGTTTTAAACATGACTTTTAAAGAAGTTGTCAGGTGATAAATGGACCTTGTGTTTTGTGTGTGTTTGGGAAATGAAAATGTCTTAGTGTGTTTATGCAGGTATATAAAGAAGATCTGCCACAGTTGCGACAGCAGAGCAGAGAAAAGAAGCAGCAGGTCGGATCTCTGAAGAGACAGAGAGGACCAAACCAAGGACTCCGACTGCAGTTTGTGCACGGGTATGTGTGTGTGTGTGTGTGTGTGTGTGTGTGTGTGTGTGTGTGTGTGTGTGTGTGTGTGTGTGTGTGTGTGTGTGTGTGTGTGTGCTTTATGTTCAAATGAAGGTAGGTGTAAATGTTGGTCTCACGTCTAGACACTGGCCAAGGACTTTAATGTAAAATTCCCAAAGGTAATCTCACTGGATCAGACATAGTAACCTTTCTGTGAACCCCAAATCCAATTTGAAGTTGTCTCGAGTTTATTTTTAATTTGGTGCAGACCAAATGCCTCTGGATGCTACTACTAAGCCAGTACTAAGTTTTATCAAAAATGTATTTTGACCCAAATCCTGTAGATGAGTGCACAAGAGGCCTGATAAAAAAAAGGCTTTTCCTTCATGCAACTTTTAAAAACTGTAGGCACCACAAGTAGGTGTGTGGTATGAAAGCGTAAATTCTGAAGGGTTCATAGGTCACTATGAGCTCCTGAAGATACGATGGTGTGACCATTAAGAGCTTTAGGAGAAAGATTTCAAAGGTTATTTAGATTTTATAGGGGCCAAAACACAGAAGACAATTTGGGACGAATTATGTTTTTCTTGTTCATGTCAGTACATGCAGAGAAGCATTTTGTCTTGAGAGACTCTGATGTCTGAATTAAGCCCTGAGTAACATCTTCATAGTAGATTGTTAGTCTGAAAAACAACGAGACATGACAGATTGATTGAGCCAACAATGATACATACTTTATGTTTACCACAGGGCTGGCCTTCCACTCGTGCTTCATCGCTTGTCAGTTAGTCACATTCAGCAAAGTTCTCACTAAATGTGCCCCTGTGATGAAATTAGACTTTGTCTGCTTAACGTTTTGTCGGCCATGTTGAAATTAAGTCAAACTGATGCCACAAAATAACTTTTCTGGTAATTTCTCATCTTGGTAATAAACCTGAAGCAACCTATAATGTTCATTCTGTCTCAGGATGTTTAGCTATAGTGTGTTTAAACAAAGTGAACTTCAGGGTGACAAATTCTCTTTGATTTTATTGGCCAAATAGATTGGAATTATTATGAAATCTATAAATAATAATGTGTCCATGTAGAGATGAGAGTAAGACGGCGTTCCACCTTTGCCTTTAGATTAGTGTTCACAAAAACCAAAAGACCTTTGACAAAAAATGAATGCCATGAATGCTGTGATACCTCCCAGTGAGCTCTCCAAACAAGACCAGTAAAGATCCAGCTGGTTGGTAATTTGTGTTTGTTTGTGCGCATGTTTTTTTTGTGTGTGTGTTTGTGTTCTTTGCAGATACCGTGGTTATGACTGCAGGAACAACTTGTTCTACACTCAGGGGGGAGAGGTGTTGTACCACGTGGCGGCGGTGGGCGTGGTCTACAACCGGCAGCTGCACAGTCAGCGCTTCTACCTTGGCCACGACGACGACATCCTGAGTCTCAGCATCCACCCGCTGAAGGACTACGCTGCTACGGGACAGGTGCACAGACACACACACACACACACAAACACACACACACTGCCCTAAGCTTTTTGACAAGAGCTGTTGAGAAGAACTTCAAAGCAAATTAGACTTTTCCAATGTCTGAAAAACTGAACATCAGTAGGGTTTAAGAGTTTTAGGTCCAGCATGTCTAGATTTAGAGGAGCCTGATAACTTGATTAGTCTGTAAGTACATATGTTAATGTGTTTTCACAGGTGGGGAGGGACCCGGCCATCCATGTGTGGGACATCCAGACTCTAAAGTGTCTCTCTTTACTCAAAGGATTCCACCAGAAAGGAGTGTGTGCTCTGGACTTCTCAGGTAAACTTGTTTGAATTAGCCAGTTGGAATAACACTGATGTGCTAATCTAGATAAAAGGTCTTATTTTGTGGAGAGTTCTTGAAGCTTGGAATGGGACAGAATTCCATACTGAAGAGTTTACATCCATTGACCTGCTCGTGTTTGCACCAATGAAGTTTCTCTCATCCAGCTGGAAATGTCCTCTCCTGTTTGTTTATACTGTAGAGGTGAAATTTATTTATTTATTTTTTTGCTGTTTGTGTTTTCCTGATGCAGCTGATGGAAAAAGTCTGGTGTCCGTGGGAGTCGATGACGGACATACAATTGTTGTCTGGGACTGGAAGAGAGGAGAGAAACTCGCTACTGCCAGGTACTGTACAAAAAATACAACTGTTACCACAAAAAGGCAGGCACACTGTAAAAATAAATACAATCATACATAATTTACTAACCAAAATGTGTTTCTAGTTTTACTTATATCACTTTTACTACAGTAAACTTACTATAAGTAGAATTTACTAAAGCTGGACGCACACTAGATGATTTTAAGGCCCGATTTTCCCCCCACAGCAATCTGGGGGCCGTGGCCCGATTAGAGGCTTGTCGTATCCGATATTTTGTCCAAAGAGTTCTGTGATGTCACTACAATTATTTTACTGCTCCAGATCGAGTTGGAGAAACCCAGATCTGGAATTGTAAATCCAAAATGTTTGATATTTAAAATTCCTGGTCGTACTGCCTCCGAGGGAATACCAGAAGCAGCCAATGAGAGCATGCAGACTTGGAAGCATCACCAACCAAATTTTACATGCTGTGTCTGTGAAATTGTTACTACAATTTTTAAGGTGTGTGGTCTCCAAGTCTAGCCGGGTCGTCTAGTGTGTGCATTCAGAGGATTATAATATTCAAAATCAGTTGAAACTGTCTTTATGTCTGTGGTGTAAATGATCCAGTGTGTGGCCAGCTTAGGGTTAGGGTACTTAGAGTATAGTCTGAGTGGCAGTTGTATGTCTTTGAAAAGCATTTCGTTGTTGTTTTATTTTGCAGGGGTCACAAGGAGAAGATATTCGTGGTGAAGTGTAATCCCATGCTGATGGACAAACTTGTCACAGTGGGAATCAAACACATTCTTTTCTGGCAACATGCAGGTAAAAGCTACAGATAGGGTGTTTTATTATCTAACACAATGTTGATCCACATGAGTGTGTAAGGGGTTAGAACATCAATTGTAACAACACTAGTACTTATGTGTTTTTATAATGAGGTAATGTTTGTCTTCAGTAGTTTGTTTTAGTTTTAAGTTGTTTTATATTGACACTTTTTGGGGGATTTTTTTCAGTACAGATTTGTTGTTTTTCTTTCCCGATATCTAATTTGTTGACTCAATGTTGTCTGTTGCTGTAGTAACCTTGTGTGTTTTGTCTTATTCCCACCATGACTCTGTAATGGTGTTCCTACTCTACAGTCCATTCCTGACCTTTTACTGCTGCAGCATCCAGAGTCCCAAAAGAGACAATTAAATCCTTTCATGAATCAAACGTAGACTCTCCTGTGTGAGAGTTTGTGACCTTTATGCTAGACTTTCTCAGGCTGGGCTGTGCCTCTGTAAGGGGGGGTTTATTGCTGGGTGTTTAGGGGGGTGACAAGAAAAGAGACATGTGAGCCTCAGAGACCGAGTGAGGTTTAGTCTGGCTGCTGGTTTGGCACTTTATCAACACAGTCAGCATTTAAAGCAGCCGAAGTTCAAACATCATAGCTTCTGATTTCTGCATTTCACATAAAATGTGCACTTATATTAGGTGTCAAAACTGAGTCCCATTTGAACAGACACAAAAAGGCACTAACTATGTGGGGTCATCATTTTATGTTCATCATGCATGAACATCCATAAATCCGCTTATGTATCATAGAAACATGGCTTCTTCTGGTGATAGAGCATTATGAAAATGAAAGGTTTTCTTCAGGTTGTAAATAATCCATTAAAACTGGAGTGTGGATATGTTTCAAATCAGAACTGTTAATCACTTCCTTAGCATATTGTTAATATGGAAGCCAAATTTTTTACAAACAGACGAGTCAAGCCAAGTTTGAGTCTTTTTTTGCAGTAATGCAACATTTATGTTAAACACTGTTGAAAATGTTTATTCTTTTGTTGAAAGTTATCATGATCAGAAAAAAAGATCACTTGTTCTTAAACAAGATCATGATCAAGTGATCAAGATGACCGATAAAGTTCTGAAATGGTCTCCATTTGTCTCCAGGTGGGGGTCTGACTTTTAGGCGTGGTGCGTTCAGGAGCATCAGCCGGCCGGAAACAATGATGTCTGTGTGTTACGGACGCAGCGAGGCGCTGGTGTTCACAGGGGCCACTACAGGAGACGTTTACATCTGGAAGGAACCGCTGCTGCTGAAAACCATCAAAGCTCATGATGGACCTGTGTTCGCAATGTTCTCCCTCGACAAGGTGAGGAGGACACAAGTGTGTTAGTGTGTGTGTGAAAAAGAGAGAGAGTGACTGAAACAGAGGGAGCTCCCCATAATCTGCTTTATACATCAAGAAAGATGAACGATGAAAATGCCTCCAGGTCGAGGTTTCAATTAAACACTGTGAACAGTTCTCCAGACGATCATCCTCCTACTAATGATCTGTTTACATTCTGTGTGTGTGTGTGTGTGTGTGTGTGTGTGTGTGTGTGAGTGTGTGTGTGTGTGTGTGTGTGTGTGTGTGTGTGTGTGTGTGTGTGTGTGTGTGTGTGTGTGTGTGTGTGTGTGTGTGTGTGTGAACCCACTTGCACTCAGTGTTAGTCATGCTGAACAGGATTGTCAGCTAAATACCCAAATATCTCAATGTAGGAGTGAGCAGACGTGTACTTTATTTACATGTTTTTTTGCTGGCATCCATCTGTTTTCCCTCCCTCCCTTCCTCCCTCCCTCCCTTCCACTTCTCCATTTTTCTCTCTGTTCATTGTTTTATCTCCCTCTCTCACATTCACTCCACGGCTCTCTTTATGTAACAGGATTTGAAGACAGACAAGCCAATAGACAGGCTCACAGGAGAGACTCTATTTAACCAGAAACTAATTTAAATCCACAAAATCTCATTCCTTTCTTGGTTCATGTTATCACATTTCTGTTTGTTTTGGATTTTATGTTCAGAATGACTCGATCCACCTCTCAGCATCAGTATCTACACTGTGCCTGAATGTGAAGATGATCTAAGCTTGCAGCTCACTTTAATGTTACAGAGTAGATAAAGTTATAAAAACAAAGTGAAAAGATAAATTATTCAACATCATATTTTCTTAAGTAGCTTTGAAATTGGTGGTCAGCAGCGTAAATGTCTAATTTCTTTTAATGCCTTTTGGCTCAATTCCCATCTCATTGAAATAAGACAAAGAAGGCAATCGTTGTTTTTTTCATCTTTTTTAATCACTTTTTTTAAAATATATATATAAATGTTCTCACAGGCATGTGCACCAAATTTAGTTTGCACCTCAGTTTTTGTGCATTCCATGCCTATTGACTGTATATCAATATGGACAGTGCCTCTCAGCCCTCGACCATTGGAAACAAAAGTGAAGCCAAAATATCCAATCATGAAATCCATTGATGTTGAGAGGAGGAAATGTTGCAGATAATATGGCTCTGGGGGTCCAGTAGTCTCTTAGTAAAAACTGAGTTAGCGCTCAGCATAAGCTTCTCCTGATGTGCTGTCAACTGAGAAGCTGAGAAAAAGCTTTCATTATTACACATTACATGACTGTTTCATTCACTATTTTCTGGTTTAAAATGATCTTCATTCACAGACAGCCTTAAAAATGTCTGAAAGACAACTTTATCAGGTGTGAATAAATGTTATAATGTTTAACTAAAGCATCTGATTGCTGCAGATTTCTGTAATTATCAGGATACTCTTCAACGTTGCCACATTCATTATAATAGTATAAAAATCAATCATAGCCAGCAGTGTGTAATGGGATATGTTGATGATGGGCACTTAACATACAGCACACTTTGCCATCAATGTATGGTTGTTAAATGGGTGAATGTGACACGTAGTCTAGAAGCACTTGAGTGGTCAGAAGACTAAAAAAGTGCTACACATATGCAGGCCATGTGCTGTTTCTCTTCCCTTCAGTTTTCCTGTCATCATGGACAGACTTTTGTTCAGGTATGCATGATTTTTGATAAGAAATATTGTTTAAATAATAAAAGAAAAACATGATGATATACTTTTATATTCCTCCTCTGCTTTTTGCCCTCATGTGGCGTTGTAAAAAACTTGGATATCTTTATCATTGTCAGCGTTCAGGGAGTTGCTGAATGTTTTATGACTCGCAGAGTTAAAACACAAGAAAGCACACTCTTTCATACCACATCAACTGAGTGAGAGACTTGAGATTAAACAAGTTGCCTGAAGATCTCAGGCAGAGTTGGAGAAGGAGAGAGAGAAACCTGTCAGTAGAGGCAGACAAGACTGATGGCTGACAGCCCACAGAGCTGAAGGAGGGGGAGGTAGATGTCTCTGGTAGATCTGACATGTTTCTGCTTTGTTTCAGCACAGCATGGGTCTGCGTTTGCCTCTTATTGAAATATCAGTAACTCAGTTAAAACCATTTGTTTTCAGGGCTTTGTGACAGGCGGGAAGGACGGCGTGGTGGAGCTGTGGGACGACATGTTCGACCGATGTCTGAAGACGTACGCCATCAAGAGAGCAGCGCTGTCCCCGGGCTCCAAAGGTACACACAGCCCCATCCACCAATTGAAAAACTCAGCTGCAGACCACCACGTCTGAAACATCAAACATCAATCAACACTTTGAAACTAAAGTGCTTCTTTATAACATAGCTCTGGAACGCTCTGCCTGTTGAGATAAGACAGATTACTTATTGCAGCAGCCCCTCACCGTACTGCATCTCCTGTCTATCTCCTGCTTACAAGTTCAGCCTCTCTGGCATGGAATCATTATTTCATGAATGAGTGAGTTCAGATATAAACCTCTCTGAATGATTTTGCAACCACAAAAACAGTGCTTTTTTTATTTGCGGTTTCTGTTTTCATTCTACTTCAATAGACAAGACATGCCCGCATAACTGTGGGTGATTATTTTCCATTTCAGTCATCCATATCTGCTTTGTTGATTAAATCATGTTAAACATGTTTTCATAAAAGCTGTCCCTGATCAGAAAATGTCCAATTAATTTTAAAAGCACATTTTATACCCAAAGGTAACCCCAATGTGCTTCACCAAGACAAAATATTTGTACAATAAAAAGTGAAAGCTGTTAGAACAACAAATCCAAGGGAAAGAAAGAACAACAAAAAACTATTTACAAAACAATATTGATTCATTTAAATGATGGAAACAGGGAAGTACATTGCATTACTGTCTTTCATTATCTGTTTATACACAAGCTCTACTTCTAAGCATCCATCCATCCTTCCATTCATTTATTCATTCATTCCTCCATCCATCCATCCATCCATTCATTCATCCATCCATCCATCCATCCATCCATCCATCCATTCATTCATCCATCTATTCCTTCCTTCCTTCCTTCATTCATTCATTCATTCATCTAATAATTAATCAATTTATCCATCAATACAAATAATAAAGACTAATATTTAATTCAATTTTAATTAAGAAGTTTAGGCATTTATCCCTTAGCATTTTCAAAATGTTCATATACTATTTATGATGCTACCACATTAAAAATACATTGAGAAATTATTGTATAAGATTTTCCCTGACTATAAGCCACAATTATATTAAATTAGAGTTTTAAGTAAAGCTGTTTTCACATACTGTAGAAACTACTCTGAAGTCAACACTGCCATCTGGTGGACACATAGTGAAATACACCTCAATTTTTTAAACTAAACTTATCAGTTTTGGAAAGTTACACAGAATGGATTTTCTTCCCAGTAACCACTCAGATGACTTCATGTGTGCAGGCCTGCTTCTGGAGGACAACCCGTCCATCAGAGCCATCACTCTGGGTCACGGTCATATCCTTGTGGGAACCAAAAACGGGGAAGTCCTGGAGATCGACAAGACTGGGCCCATGACCCTGCTGGTGCAGGTGTGTTGGCTTGCAGTTTTCAACTTAAATTGTATTTGTGGATACCTCATACATTGTTCAGTTAATTGAACTCTTAACCTGATTTGCATGTAAACTCCAGGCATATAAACTTACATGTAACCCAAGTGAGGTAAGGTGGAGCGCTTTCATTCAGTGTTTAAGGGTTAAAAGTGTATGTTGAATCATTGGCCTTTTTACTTATTTTGGGGTTTAAATGAATGATAGGTACAAGAAGTTTGTCTGATAATAATAGAAAGACACAGAAATGTGTGTGTGTTTGTGTGCATGTGTGTGTGCGTGTGTGTGTACAGTGTCTGTACACACCTGTGGGTGTGTTTATGAAGTGTGTGAGGTTTTTTGTGTGACGGTCTGAGTGCTTTAAGATGTCTAATTGTTCAGTCAGGTTGAACTGAGACGAGACCATCTAGTGATCTATGGAGGATTCACTGTTTGGGTCAGGGTGGTGCTTACTGGCTTCAAGCATCACCCCTGTTACCTAGCAACCTCAGCAGAAGCACCACAACTATTTAACATAGATGAACATCTCTTGACTTAACCTATTATTTAAAGACAATGTGAAGTTTTGAAATTTGTGTGTGTGTGTGTGTGTGTGTGTGTGTGTGTGTGTGTGTGTGTGTGTGTGTGTTTGTGTGTGTGTGTGTGCGTGCGTGTGTGTGTTTGCAGGGTCACATGGAGGGTGAGGTTTGGGGTCTGGCCCCTCACCCCCTCCTTCCCGTCTGTGCCACTGTCAGTGACGATAAAACCCTGCGACTGTGGGAGACATCAGCCAATCACCGCATGGTGGCAGTCCGCAAGCTGAAGAGAGGTCAGATAAAGGATCCGACTAAACATGGTTCTGTCTGTTAACTTGAAATGATGTTCATGTAAAATCTCTGGTGATTATTTTTTTAAATAGCAGTTTCCCTCATAGCTTCTTAATTAGCTTCAATACATTATAAATGTAGTAAAGTAAATTGTCCCCCCTGAGTTAATGTTGAGTTTAGGAAGACAGGCACAAAGTGACTCAAATTTGTACTTGTGCAGTATTTGAGTAAATGTTTTCAGTTACATTCCACCCCCGCACAGTGTTTTGATTTTAATTTATTTTTGGACTTTGCAGTTGTTTACATAGGTAGCTGCGTATTTTGTCTTTTTGAAGAGAAATGTTTTGATTTGCATTATTGCAATAGTTTATCAGGTCTCTATGCAAGATAACAAGCAGACAACTTTTTATGGGACCGTTTTAAACGAACCCAAATATTATCAAAAAAAGCTACTTAAGGGTGAATAAGGAGCTGGTTTTGTATGCGTGGTCTTGGTGGGGAAACAAAGCCACTTTTTGCTGGTTTGGATGCAGAAATCCATTTATTTACAGTTCCGTCATAATAGGATATTATAAATAGACAAAAATGTACAACAAACCGAATACAATCAAACTACAGCACACAAAACTCTGACTATGACACAGTCAAAATGTGTACCAGTATGCCTTCAATTCACACACCTGGCTCTAATCACATGCAGCCTTGGCTTTATGTCTGGCACAAGACTCCACCTACAGTTCAGTATCGGAGTTACACTCAAAATCACACAGTGTTAACAACAGTTTCACGCAGAGATGAAATAACGACCAATAAAAATTCATTTTAGCTCCAACCTTTTAAAATACTCGTTCTCTGGATAAAATTTACCATTTGACGCAATTTCAGGATAATCTCATCACTTTAAATACGCAGAATCACATACATTTTTAAATGTGTACCTAAATTTTGCAATCATGTATTTGCATATATGTCCCCCCCAACAGAATAATTGCCTCTATCTGCGTCGCCACATCGAGTTTGTTTGTTGTTGTTCCACCCAAAACATGTGTTCTGAACACACCTTTAGACAGTAAACAACAGAGAGGATATGAGGACGAAACGATGAGATGTCTAATGACAGATCAAGTAATATCATTTAGACTCCTGAATAAACTAATATTATAAATAATTATTCATAAACATGTAGATTAAACTAAGAGTGTCTTTTACCAGGAGGTCGCTGCTGTGCCTTCTCTCCTGATGGGAAGGCATTGGCAGTCGGTCTGAGCGATGGCGGCGTGCTGGTGGTGAATGCTGACACGCTGGAAGATCTCTTGAGCTTCCACCATCGCCGTGACGCCATCTCTGATGTTCGCTTCACCCCTGGTGAAAACAAAAACAACAAAACACACTCTCACGCACCCATCAATACAAATATTACTGCTAAAGACAAGTCCACTCATCCTCTCTTGTATCTCACATTTTCTTGTACACACTTGTTCTCAGACTCAGGTAAATTCCTGGCGGTGGCGTCACATGACAGCTTTGTGGACCTCTACAATGTGCTGAGCAGTAAGAGAGTGGGCATCTGTAAAGACGCTTCCAGTTACATCACCCATATCGACTGGGACGCACGAGGTAACAAATGCTGCTCTCTTCCTTTATTACATCTCTGAGCTTCACTTTTATTTTATTTTTTTCATCTTAATCTGCAGAATAACTAAAGCTTCTCAGAGCTCACTTTATATCTCAGTGTAACACTGGGGACATGTTTGCAGGATCTATGACATCACCAACAGGTTAAATGTACATGAGGAGCAGACTTATTCTCCCATTCTTAAAAAGCAGAGCCAGAGCAAAAGTGTTCTTTTTAACGGCTAGCTGGGCTGCAGCTCCAGTTGTTGCAAAAAGAAGTCTGATTGTAAAGAAGTCAAAGAGAAGAAGAGCTTACCTGTCTCTGCAAACATTATCTTAGTTATGTGTTTAAGGACTTGTTCCCTTGTTTCAAGTCTACTCTTTCATTCACTCATTCATTCAACCTTTATTTATACTCGAAAGATCATTGAGGGGCAACCCTCATTTACAATGACATCGAGTCATTACAGAAATAATTTAGAAAACAGACATTAAATCAAAAAGAAAAACAGGAGACAGATAATACAAGACTGCTAAAAATGAAATGTAAATGTACTAAGATAACTAAGCGAGTACAAAACTGCAATAAATAAATACGCTTATGTAAAACAGTTACAAACAGAGGTTGGGAGGCTTAAAATCAGGTTTCTAAAATGCCCAAAAGGTAAAAGTTAATTTCCCTCAAGAAGACGCTGTATGTTGTTCCAAGAGTTTGGTGCAGAATAAGAGAAAGCAGATTTTCCCAGTTCCAATCTGACTCGAGGAACATTCAACAGTAAACGCCTTGAGGAACGTGTCTGGTAATGCCCAGTCGAGAGATGTACGAGTTCTGTCAGGTATGAGGGTCATTTTTCTGTGAGAGCTTTATAAATAAAAAGATGCCAGTGCATATCACGTCTGAGATATATAATTAATTTACTTTTGTAACTATGGTCCAATGAAGAATAAAAAAGAAGAAGTAGCTTACACTTTTGGGCATGGCTACCATGTGACTGTCAAGTCTCTACCACAGCAACCTGAAAATGACCTTAAAACGATTATCTGAGCAGGAGCCTGTGCCTTTTTTCAATTACTTAAACCTGTTTTTTGCCAACCAAAATTTGCTTCCACATTATTATTCCATATAACATGGATTAAAGCTGCACCTTGCTAACCATGCTAGCTCAAGCTAACCCACCATGCTATGCAGGTCCACACTTGCATCCAGATTTGTCAGTCCTGGCACTTTTCATGTCCAAAGTATCAAACTCTTTAAACAGTGTAAATAGTTTTGAGATTGCACATGTCAATCAATGGTTAGATTTATAAACAGAAGTCAAGAGCCAATCAGGGCACAGTATGATGCTTATAGTTTATATGAAGTTGTGATTATGAACCTGACAAATCTACTTAAGGTAATTTAAACAATAAACTGACACGTTCGTGTCAGAAGAAATAACATTTCAGCAGCAGATTGTGTTAAACTGAACTTGTTACCTGTTTGAAGTTTGTGACATGTATTTATAAAAAGATGATTATGTGATTTCTTCCTCCTAAAGTCTGTTTGTGTCTGTGCTGCAGGAAAACTGCTGCAGGTGAATACAGGAGCGAAAGAGCAACTGTTCTTTGAAGCCCCGAGAGGAAAAAGACAAACCATTAGGAACTCTGAGGTGAGATACATTTAACACAGCTAAGTTTGTGGAAAACTGAACCCTCAACTAGTAATGTCACTATTTGACTGTTACGTTTGACCAGGAAAGAACATTGACAACAAATTTTGACTTTTTAATCGGGTGCTTTGAGTTAAGTTATTGGTTGCGGTTCAAAAATGAAAATAATCTTCAAGTATCTCCAAGTACCAAGTATTCTTCGGAACTAAAAGATTAAGGAAAAACAGCAAAGTGATGGTAGCAGAATATAACATGAACAACATGTTTCTTCATATTAAGTTCTTATTTAAACTTCATTACAGACTCTATAAAAAAAATGGACACAGCTACTCAGAGAGACATCAGTGTTACAGGTTATATAAACATTGCCTGCTGCATTAGTTAAGATTTTACTCTTTCCTTCTTTAGACCTATATGGATAGGTGTTCATGCAGTTTAAGGTGAAACTTTCAAAGAAAAATAAGGGGCTTCTACAGTATCTGAAACACAACACAGTGCATGTGTTATCGTTCAACACTACAGTGGTTAAAGTGTTAAATCTGTTTAAGATGTTGAATGTTTATTATGTTATTGTACACATGTGTAGCTGGAGCGGATCAGTTGGTCGAGCTGGACGTGTGTCCTGGGTTCCAGCTGTGAGGGAATCTGGCCGACGTACAGCGACATCACCGACATCAACTCTGCGTCGCTCACCAGAGACAGAACACTGCTCGCCACCGGAGACGACTTCGGATTCCTGAAACTGTTCAGCTACCCTGTTAGAGTACGACACAACCACCACTCAATGGTTACTGTGTGGACTCAACCTCAGTTTCACTTCTAAATTATAAGCACATGATTAACATATAAGCAATCCCTGTACTGCAGTATTTGTATTATTGCTATATGACTTGCTATAAAATCTCTCTTCAATGTGAAAATGTATATTTAGGTGTATTTCTTCTTGTCCTTCTCCCTGCAGGGTCAGTATGCTCGTTTTAAACGTTATGTGGGCCACAGCGCACAGGTGACCAATGTCCGCTGGGCTCATGACGACTCCACCCTGCTGACGGTGGGCGGGGCCGACACTGCACTGATGATCTGGGCAAGGGAGAGAGGAGGCGGGGTTTGTGGAGAGGGGGAGGGGCCTTTGTTTCGTGACAACAGACCACCTGTGGACAGCGAAGAGTCAGACGACGACATCGAGGAGGACGGAGGTCAATTTTTCTAACATTGAATTAGAACCTGATTGTAATAGAAACCGTTTGATGTTAAAGTCTTTAAGAAAGTGCCCTTAAATGTGATGTGTTTTTGTGCCCTCTACATCAGAATTACTAAAGCAGGGAAATGATTTCTGCTCTTGACTTCCACTCAATACAGTTTTTCTCATTTATCATGATCACCATACTTAGACCCTCAGCTGTTAATGTTCTGATCTGAGCTTCACAAACTACTTTCAACCTTTAAAACCTACTGTTAGGTGGGGGTTATTTCTGTAGTAGATGGACAATTATAAAACGTGAAACAGACTGTGGATCATCTTAGATTTATTCAACCATGGTCAGACAACACAGAAACACAACACACATGGCTGACAAAGTGCAGACCATCGCTGACCCATGCTGACCAAGATCACACAATCATTGACAATCACTGGCAAAGTGGCCATCATGGGCAAAATGGCAAAATGGCAAAATGGCAAAGTCTTCATCACACAGTGTTGCTTATATTCTGCTAGAAGGTACAGCCCACAAATTCCTTTCCATTTGGGTACATCCCTATAAAACAATAAAGATGACATGACACTGATTTGTATACGTATCAGATGTAGACTCTCTGTCTAGCAAACAGTTGTTGACAACATATAGTTGGCTCCTATCCAAACATAGATCTGCTACAATTTACATGTTTCACCATATAAGGTTAACGCTTCACAGACCCAAAAGTAGGGTTACTGAGATGGTTGACACATTTTAAAGATATGTCCACAAAATTATCAAGATGAATAAATCCATGAAAATACGTACTAACACCTACTTACTTCATTACCTTTGCCAAGGCTTCTTTTTACGGGTGTTGATGTTGAATTTGTTAGCAGGATTACAGGGTAGCTAGCAGCCCAATTATACTGAATGGACAAACATAATATTTCAACCTTAAGGGGCTTCATGCCAATTTAAACCCAAACCCAGAAAAGAAGAAATTTTCTAGTAGTAATTTTGTAACTTTTTGTATTTTTATTTTGTTACTTATTTTGTGTTTTTATGTCCAAAGGCTACGACAGCGACGTTGCTCGGGAGAAGGCCGTGGAGTACACCACCAAGATGTACACTGTGAGCCTCAGAGAGATGAGAGGAACCAAACCTCACCAACAGGTGAAGGAGCTGTCAGTGGAGGAGAGGTATGCATAAACACACACACACACAAACACACAAACACATAGACACACACACTATTGTCAGGCTTTTTTCTGTTTTTGTCAGACAGTTTGTTTATTTGTTTGTTTTTGTTTTCCCAACTTGTCATTTGAGCTTCTGGTGCAGCTTTAAAGTTTGTCAACCTTGAGCATTAATAATTCACAGCTTTAGAAACAGAGTGTTATATCCCTTTAAGATTTGTAAGATTTGAGTTGTTTACTTTATGACGCAGACTGTTGCACGAAAAACTGAGCTCTTTTTATGATCACTGTTTTGTCAGTGTGTGTGTGTGTGTGTGTGTGTGTGTGTGTGTATGTGTGTGTGTGTGTGTGTGTGTGTGTGTGTGTGTGTGTGTGTGTGTGTGTGTGTGTGTGTGTGTGTGTAACTAGTCCAGTGACAGAGTTTTCACTCTTGTATGTTAAAATCAGACTAGCTATAACTCATAACTCATTGTCTCAGTTTGCTGTGTGTAGTCATTACACATGCTAACCCACTTGTTGCCTCAGTGTCAGTGAGTTTCTGTGTTCAAAACGTGCAACAACTAAAGGAACCTAACCTAGGAAGTAATTATGCTGAGTGCCATTTTGTCAAACATGATGTCTTAGTGACAGTAATACTAAAATGTACAAAACAAGACTGAATAAACTCCTTCGATGCTGCAGTATAGTGACATTGAAGCTAAGATAATTACCACAGATAATTATGTGTATAAAGCTCCACATGTCTTTTTAAGGGCCTAAAGGTGTCTTGTAGCGTTGACTTTAAGATTCTTGTTTTTGTCCCTTTGTGGTATCCTTAGTTCCTGAGTACTGCTGCTGCTCTCTGGCTTTGCCTGTAGAAACTCTTTTAATATTTGTGTTGTGTTTTAACTTGCATTCCCTTGGAGGCAGGGCATTGTCAAGTAAGTATGAGCTAATATCTATCTGTAAATGATTTACAAAATGTAAAAACATCACATGATATAAATATTCTATATGAGCTGTATATAATCAGACTTTAAAAATGTGCCTGGTTAGGCAATTCAATTCAATGAAAGTTTCCTACAACATGAGACAATAATTAAATAAATGTGGTTCCTTATAAGAACAACTTGTGAGCCGCTCTCTGAGTTGTGTTTGTAGAGAACGTTTGGTGGATGTTTTGGGGCAAGACAAAACAACACTTACGCCTCTTTAACGACCGGGTTCAGCATCGCAAATTAAAACTGGAGCTACAAGAACTTTTAACAAAAGATAGAAAACGTCTTTATAGTCACCCTGAAATCTACAATTACACAGCTCATGAACCAGCTATGCATGTTTTCCATTTCTACATTTATGTTCAAATACCTTTATCATCTCTCAGTCACAACAGCTTGTACTAAACTGGCAGTTTTGCTTTTTGGGTTCCAGCATTAAAACATAAGGAATGATTTATTAAGTAAAGCAGATTGTCTGGCTGGAACAGTTTATTATGTTTATTGCTTTATTTGTATATAAAGTTTCCATGATTTGATGTTTTATCTGTATATTTGATATGCTTGTATTAGTTTAAGTAGTATAAGTAGTTTATCAGTGAATACTCTGATGTTTCAAACAACTTCAACAGCTTGCATTGATTATAATGTATTTTTCCATTTGATCATTGCCTGTCATTTGAATACACTGCTTCTAATAATGTCTCATCCCATGTTCTTCTACCTTTCTTTTTCTTCCCCTCTACAAATCCAGATCATTACTTATTCTTCTCTACTTTTCCTTCCTTTATACCCTTCTTCATCTTCTATCTTGTTCCTCCTCCTCTGCTGTTTTCTGTTATAAATGATCTCCTGGTTGGATTTCTCCTCCTTCCTCAGCCTGGTTTCTGTCCTGCACATGTTCTCCATCATGACCAAACATATTTTGATTCTCCATCATCAGACTGCCAAAAATGTATACTAAGCTAAAACCAAACAACCAAAACTAAGACAAGGAGGAGCTTATCACACAAAAAAACAACTCAGAAATCCATTATCTGCTGGGGGTGAGAAATGGCCAACTTATTCTGCCAACAGGATTAAAATCAATTACTAGCAAAAGTAAAGTTCCTCCCCACCTCACATTAGGGATAATGGGGCTTGAGAATGTGCATAGACAGTTTTGGTAGATGGTTGTTCATTATAAGTCTGGTTCTGCTCGTGTCAAAAACAGTCAATGAACATTTTCAAATCTTAAACGTAGTTTTTAATCTGAAGAGTAACGGTTCTGTGTAAAAACACTACTGCTAATAGACATCAAAAAATCTGTTGTTGCTGGTTGGCTCCATTCAGCTTCAGTAAGAGAATACAATGAATACATTTTTATGGAGATCTTATAAAGATGGGTAGAGGCTAGTTAGCAACAGTGTTTCGCTATTACAAGGAAACACGAGGATGCAGGTGAAGTATCCCTGTTTTTTGAGCTGTTATAACATCAAAATTTCCCCCAATGGGGGGGATCAATAAAGTTGTATCTTATCTTATTCCAAATAAACGTCCATTGATATCCCTGGAAAAGATCAATTAAAAAAATCCCATTTAAACTGCAAAGCTTGCCTGTGAATCATCATGTTTTTAATTTTAGTCCAAGATCAAATGAATCCAGCTAGCCCACAGCTAACTCACTGACTCTGTGGTAACACTTCCCTCTGTACATGCCTCAATGCATCATGGGATCTGCAGGCATACAATTTACTCTTTTTTTTTTAAACGGCTAACATGTCAGCTACACTCGCATGTCAGCCTGACAGCCCATACGTGCATCCCAGTAGTATGCTAGCATTTTGTTAGCACATCTAGTCATATTATAGTTATTCTGAGGCATGCGGTCTGTATGTGTGTAAAATGTCGTGTGTAAGTTGTTATCTTTGCGTGAGTGGATGGATGCAAATGTATTTGTGTGTGTGTGTGTGTGTGTGTGTGTGTGTGTGTGTGTGTGTGTGTGTGTGTGTGTGTGTGTGTGTGTGTGTGTGTGTGTGTGTGTGTTTGAGTGTGTGTGTGTATGTATGTGTGTTTGTGAGTGTGTGTGTGTGTATGTATGTGTGTTTGTGGGTTTTCTAAAGCTCTTTACCTTGGTTCTGTCCCTCTGCTCTCAAGGGGATCCAGGTAACACCTGTCCACCTGTCTATATGCAAAGCCTCTTCATTGTGCATTATGTGTGTGTTTGTATCACACACCTGTTGGCATTACGTCACACCGTTCAAAGCCTCCAGGTCATTCTCCAAGTCATCCATGACGCCTGCTTTGTCAGAGATGTGACATTAGCGTTTTAGTAAAGTGCTCATTCTCAGTCTTTTCCCATTTTTAAAGAAGCTCTTATGAACCCTCCCCATCACATAACCGTAGAACGCTCCATATCATATATTGTATATATCTACATAAAGTGCAGTCACACATTGGTTTGTGGGTTTGTTAATATTGTTTTAATTTGAACTGAAAAACAAACAAAAAACAAAGTGCCAAATCCCGGGGGGGGGGGGGGGGGGGGGGGGGGCAGGCTTTGTCTGCTCTGATGGGGTGTTTGTTGGCCTGTTCTAGGGATGTATCAATGAGAACAATTCAACATTTATGTTAATTTTTTACATCAATGGATTACTGTTTTGTGGGTCCTCAGGGGGGGGGCTCAGCTTTTCTTAGATACAAGTAGGGGGGCTCCAAGGAAAAAGTTTGGGAACCACTGCTCTTGCAGATTCCCAGCGTTATGGTCTATTTTAGTCTTAATGTGATCCTTAAATATGGATTAAAAATCTTTCTCTTTTGGAGAAGAATTCAAATAAAGATTGAGAATATAAGGTTAATATGAATATGTTTACTGAGGTAATGAATCAAATGAGAAGTATGAGCTCATTTGTTATTCTTTTTTCAATCAGTGGGGTCGACCTCTGCTGACCATGAGTAAGGATCAAGCTTTAAAACACATTTGGCATTGGCTTTAATTTTCAAACAGGAGTTAATGTCCATTTTATAATGGACATCAATACAAAAATTAGTTAAGCAATAATTGATTCCTCTTTCAGAGTGGCGCAAAAGTAGAATTACATTTCATCTCAGGTTAATCATATACTGTTTAATGAGAGGGTTTGATAATTAATGGTCAAAGTTGTTTGTAATTTGTTTAGCTGGGATGGTGTTTATTCAATTTTTCTGTGTCCATACTTTACATCACATAGGTCTGTTACCTTATATGGTATATAATGACTTTAAACATCCAAACAGCAGTTTTATGAGTGCAAATACTTCCAATAACAAGGACTGTTACCTCTTCTGCCCTGCTGTTTCTAATTTATCTTCTGCTGTCTCATGTCTGTCCTATCTGTCCGTCTGAATCCCAGTGCTGTCTGTGTCTGACCTTCCTGTCTCACTGACTCTTCCTCCACCTGTCTGTCTGTATATAAAACATTAATTAATTGAATGATTAATAGACTGACTGATTCTCCAGACCTCCAGTGAGTCGAGCAACACCACAACCTGAGAAACTCCAGAAGAATAACGTCTCCAAGAAGAAGAAACTGGTGGAGGTATGTCCCTCTACCTGTCTGTCTCTGTCTACCTGTCTGTCCTTCTGTTTATGTCTCTCCTGTCTCCTCGCCCTGTAGGACATGGTTTTGGAACATGTGTTTGGATTTCGGGGTTACGATTGTCGAAACAACCTGCACTACCTCAACGACGGCACCGACATCGTGTTCCACACTGCTGCCACCGCCATCGTCCACAGTCTCAGCAATGGTAACCACAGCAACGAAACCAAGCACAGGCTGTAAAATAGCAAAATAGATTGAAAAAGTACATAACACAAAAACATAACTCATATAGTGGGAGCACAACTCCACACTTATGCTGGGGTCATATGGCAACATCCAACACCAATATCAAAAAGGATAAGCTTTACACACATGTACAGGGCAAGATAATAAAGTAAATAAGACGTAAAACTTTTTCCACTGGAGTCTCTTAAATCTATATTTACATTTTTCCGATCTTTGTCATGTGTTTATGTGTCCTCTTTCTCTGCAGGAACTCAAAGTTTCTACCTGGAACACACTGATGACATCCTGTCTCTAACGGTTAACCAGCATCCCAAATACAAGAATATCATCGCCACTGGACAGATCGGTACACTGTGTGTGTGTGTGTGTGTGTGTGTGTGTGTGTGTGTAAGTGTGTGTGTGTGTGTGTGTGTGTGTGTGTGTGTGTGTGTGTGTGTGTTTGTGTTTGCATGGCAGTGTGTTTTCTACTAACTTGTGTACTAGCCCAAACGAGTCCTGCTTTTCTCTCCTCCGCTTCATGTTTAACCTGCTTGCTTTTTTCTTCTGAAAACAAAATAAGATTGATGACAGGAACCTGGAGGACGAGATGTATGAACAATTTAAGAATTGCTTAAGAACAAGATATATAGGATTAAAAAAAAAAGTAACATCAACAGGCTTGACTTTTATGTGCACTAAAGGTAATAAAGGTGCTAATGGCCTTCTTTATCTCATTAAATTAAGATCCTTTTTATTGCCAAGTGTTGGCTGTGATTTAACCATTTTTTATGTTTAGGAACAATATATTGATGATGAGATATTTGCTTTAAGGTACATCAAGCCATTATTGATGACTAAATAGATAACTCTGGGAAGGGTATAGCTTTTTTTTTTTATTAAATATGAGATTAAGACCCCCTGCCCATCCAATCCACAGACCGTATTTAAGAGGAGTACATAGCTTCCAGGTCTTAATAGAGAAGCCAGTGCTACATGGCATTTTTCTTTATAAACTTAAAGGTACCACATACTGTAGTTCTCAGAGCTCCCCAAAACATGTCTGTGAAGATTAGTGCCAAAAATCCACTCTGATCATGTATTTAAGCAAGCCTATAAACCCCTCTATTCATTCCGCTCAGAACAGGCTGTTTCTGTGTCTTTAGCTTTAAAGTTGCACTATGGAGTTTTGTTAGAGAAATGTGAAAGTTGGAGAAGTGTATAGATTATGTGGTGTAAGTTCACAACTCCATACCAAACTGTCCTCAGGGGAAATTTTGTCCCTGAAACACTGTTTGAAGATAAAATGCTGTGCAAGAAGTTATGGTGGGGGACCCGTAACAGTGAAACCGTAACTCTGCTGCTTTTAAGCTCTAAACAGTGTTCCGGGGACCCATTTTTTCCTTTGAATAAAGTTTGTGTATTCAGTTCAGAAAATACAGCATAGAATTGTTTCACTCAAATTGCACTACCAAATCTCCATAGTGCACCTTTAAATACAAGTGAGCTGCGGCATTAATGCACAATGCTAAATTGTTTACACTAAGAAGGCAGACTCAGAGGACAGAACAAACACCTAGCAGTCAAAGTGTCACCCACCTGGGGGAGGGGTTACTGCCCTTTGTGATGTCACAAATGGAAAATCACCAAACGGCCTGTTTGAGCACAAATTTTCTCAAAAGTGACACAAGGAAAAGATAAAAAGGATTGACTTTCTCCTAATTGGGGGATTTGTAGACTAATAGAACACATATTATTGATCTTAAACATAGTAAAGTGTATTATGCATGATATGTGACCTTTAGCTCATCTTCACTTATTGCAAAAACATGCTTCCAAAAATGAGCATTGTTGATACCGCAGCAAGCTGAACGTACCTCAACAAACAACCTAGCTCTTGCTTAAGCTGATAGCTTAGCGTTGACTAACCCCTTAGCCAACACTCTTATCCAAATATTGTCACTTCTGGCAAAAAAACCCTAACAAGATAGAAAAGTTGAGACTGCACAATGTCCTTCAAAACCCAATGGCTGATTCCTCGCTGGCTACATCTATTTTCGAATTCAGTCAGTTTCCCAAACCTTATCATGTTCAGACAGTCCCTTAAGTCTATGGTCAACCACATTACGCCTATTTCTTCCTTCAGTCAGCAAGAATCAGCCATAAGTATCTCTCTATGCTGTCATGGCTGAAGTTAGCCTGTCTGTAACAACTCACTCAAAGTTTTAATCTGTTTTGTTGTGTTTTTTATATGTGTGTTGTGGCTGGCCTCATTTGTCACCATCGCTCTCACAACACCTCAGGTGACGTCAGTGAACTCCCAGGTAAAAAAAAACAGACTGCACCGCCGTACCCATCCCACCGAGACAAACACCCTGAAACCCAGAGATGTAGTGATGAAGACAAAGTATTCCATCTGGACTTTTACACCTCCCTAAAGAGGATTCTCAAACGCAGGAAAAAACATTTGGATTTTATCCTGTCATACTGAAAAATGTAGATTTGTTATCTGTATAAATCAGAAAAAAAATGTACTGAATAAAAATAGCATCCCATTGCTACTAATTCAGACACCACATATTGTGTTTTCTTAAAAAAAACCCAGCAGATTTAATGTTGAAAGAAAACATAAAAATAAACTGATTTGATGATTCAACCTCTAGTATGCTCTTAAAACATGCAGTGGAGCTCTTTAGTGTCTTATTCTTCTGGTTTTCAGGGTGTCTGTTTGCTGCACTGATCCCTCCGACTGCTCTGTTTTGTTGGCACTAGACCTTTATTCCTCACCCCTGGGACAAAATAAACGTGATTGATTTCTTCTCTCCTCTTTGTCTCGTGATCTCTCTGTAGGGACCACGCCTTCCATTCACGTGTGGGATGCGATGAGTAAACAGACTCTGTCCATCCTTCGCTGTCCTCACTCTAAAGGCGTCGGTTACGTTAACTTCAGTGCCACAGGGAAGCTGCTGCTGTCTGTCGGAGTGGAACCTGAACACACCATCACTGTGTGGCGCTGGCAGGAAGGTCAGACAGAAATCTGATCAATAACCACTAACAATGAGCAACTGATACAATCATTGATTATTCTTAGTGAAAGGTCACATTCAAACAAAGTGTAAATTACTGGATGAACTCACTAATGCCTACCACAAACTCAATCTGTATTTGTAGAGCAACAATACAAAACAAGTGCTATCTCAAACTCAGAGGTAGAGTCGGTCTCTCAATTGGACTGCGAGGGGTTCGGTCACCAGCTCCTGAAGCCACATGTCCAATGTGTACTTGGGCAAGACACTTAACCCAGAGTTGCTCATGCTGCTTCGTAAATGTGTATGAATGGGATTAGTTGATGATGGAGACTTTACATAGCAGCCTCTACCATCGATGTGTGACCTGCGTTGTAAAAGCACTTTGAGTAATCAGAAAACTAGAAAAGCACGACACAATCTCTTTACAAAAGAGCAGGTCAAATTACCTTACTCTTTGTTATATTATGTTACAGAAAGAATTGACATTAATACATCATGAGCACTTAGCAACATGTTAGCAAAGGTACAGTGTCAAGGAAAAATGTACTCTTAACAGGCAGAATCCGCAAGCAGAACCAGACTCATGTTGAACAGCCAGCTGCCAAACTAGAAGATTGTTTGAGTTTATGACTTTAATCCAACAGTGTCTCAACATATTCCTGGGTTAGCATTACAAGCTAGCAGGCGGCTATAGCAAGCCTATTCTCACCTCTGTACTTCAGACTTTCATCTGTTAACCAGAGCTAAGCCCCTCCAAGCCTACACAGTATCCAACCAGCAAAGTGTGTCCAACTCACATTCAGTTAGGCCTCTTCACGTTTCTATACAGCACATTTGCTGTCTTCTGTTTTGTGCTGTAGAGAGCGCTGCTATTATTTGTTGGCAATGATCACTATCTTGACCTTACCTCCATACCTACACCTAAAGTTCTGTAAGATTTTTGCTTTTATCAAAACTAATGATAAAAAAAATGAACTAAGACAGCTTTTACTGAGATTTATGACAACCTTACTCAAAACAAATTTGGCAGAGAGACGAGGCTCCAGGAAAACTCTCTTTCAGACTCGGGAAATTTGTGGTACAGAGATATAACTGCAGAAATGTCTGTGTAAGGCTTACTTAATGCTGAAGGTTCACCTGAAACACATGAAAACACAAGGAAAAAGAGAGTACAGAAAACATGAACGTGAGACAAACATTGAGTGTGTAACAATGAAAGAACTGCATCTTACATCAAAGTAAGAGAGAATAGTGAATTAAATTATCAGCGGTTTTGCCAACACAGGATCAAAGGTGTGCAGTAGAGCTGGACATCCAGACCGGATCTTTGTGGTGGAGTTTCGCCCAGACTCAGACTCCCTGTTTGTGTCTGTTGGAATCAAACATGTGAAATTCTGGACGCTGGCCGGCGGCGCTCTGATGTACAAGAAGGGTGTGGTCGGTACAGTGGAGGACGGCAGGATGCAGACGATGCTGTCTGTCGCCTTCGGTGCTGTGAGTTCACTGATCACTTTCTGTTTTTTCATTGTTTTCTAAAAAATCTGACATCTGGAGTTCCCTGCTCGCAATCGCTTAGGCAATCAAAGAAAATTCTACATCAAATTTTACTTATAGGTTTCAGATGAGTCAATCGCTGCATCCAGCAACCTGTTCTTCCTAAACCTGTGTCCTTGCAGAATAACTTGACGTTCACCGGAGCCATTAACGGGGATGTGTACGTGTGGCGGGATCACTACCTTCTGAGGGTGGTGGCGAAGGCTCACACAGGGCCGGTGTTCACCATGTACACCACGCTGAGAGATGGTCTCATCGTCACCGGTGGCAAGGAGAGGCCGTGAGTAACACACCTATTGTTAATGAAGAAAAAACAACAACATTTGACCTCAAAGAAATCTTTAAAGCCTCAACAAAACTTGAATAACTTTCATTACATTGGTTGAAAAAATGTCATCATTTTAGCTCTCACCTGCATAGACACTGAGCGGTAAATTCACAAAGACAGGATTTCAAAATCTAATGTTTGAGTGAATGAATTTTGACTGCAGTACCAGTTTTAAACGTTATGCGTCAGAGTTTCATATTGCTCCTGTAAATGTGCAGGTTTAGTGAATCTAAATGTAAATTTGAAAACAAAATGATCCTTTTGCTATGAAAGTTATACATTTTCATTTATAACTTCATTTATTTCATTTGCATTTCAAGTTAGTGACCAAACATATCACTTTCAATATATTGTGAAAAGCCTTAGAGATTGAGGATGTGCATGCTGTGTGTGTGTCAGGACTAAAGAAGGTGGTGCGGTGAAGCTCTGGGATCAGGAGATGAAACGCTGTCGAGCGTTTCAGCTGGAGACAGGTCAGCAGGTGGAGTGCGTCCGATCTGTCTGCAGAGGCAAGGTAAGAACTTCAGACTTCTGATTTTCATCCTTCAGTCAGTATCCTCCTTCTCTCTGATCGTCTCATCAGCCCCAACCTCTCTCTTCCTCAGGGTAAGATTCTGGTGGGGACCAAGGACGGGGAGATCATCGAGGTCGGGGAGAAGAACGCAGCTTCCAACCTGCTGCTCGACAGTCACGCTAGAGGAGGAATCTGGGGTCTGGCTGCTCATCCTGCTAAAGAACTCTGCATCACTGCCAGCGACGACTCAACCATCCGACTGTGGGACCTCACCGACAAGGTACACACACATAAAAAGATGTGTTGGTGAGTTCAATGATCCTCTGAAAAATGTAATAATTTGTAAAACTGTCCTGTTCTCTCTCTCTCTCTCACTCTTACTTTAGAAACTGTTAAACAAAGTGTGTGTGGGACATGCAGCCCGGTGTGTGAGCTACAGTGCAGACGGAGAGATGCTGGCGGTGGGGATGAAGAACGGAGAGTTCCTCCTCCTCCTCGCCAACTCGCTGAAGATGTGGGCGAAGAAACGAGACCGCAGTGCCGCCATCCAAGACATCAGGTAGGAGAGAGGAGATGAGATGACAGAAAGAGCAAGAAACAACCATTTAGAAACTACAACAGCAGCTTTGTGATTCAAAATAATTAAATGATATGAAAATAAACACAAATTAAAACAATGATAAATCCCATTGACAAAAGACAAGCATATTGTTTTTATAATATTTGAAAAGAAAGCCATCAATCTGACAGATGTAACGAGGAAATATAAGTAAATGGTAATTTAATAACTTAACATCTTTTTCATACTCCTGACTTTGAAAAACTTTTTAGGGCGGTGAAGAAAGTAAGAGAGAAACAGGAGAGTACATGTCAAAAAGCATAAAGTGACAAGAGAAGAGGAATGGTTAAAAGAGCGATAGAATAACTCAGATGAGGAGGATTTGTGTACCTTTTTTTGTACCTTTACATGTGTATATATTGTTTGTTTGTTTCTGCGCAGGTTCAGTCCAGACCGGCGGCTGCTGGCAGTCGGTTCTGCAGAGAACATAGTGGATGTTTATGATGTCAGCGGAGGGCCGGGTCTCAACCGGTTGGTTTACTGCAGCGACATCCCTGCTTTCATCCTGCAGCTGGACTTCTCTGCTGACAGCTCTTTTATACAGGTATATACTCGTGCATACATACTGCAGACCTTTGTTATGTACAGGTACAAACATACTCAAACTGCTGACTTATGATATATTCATATATACCAACACATAAACACACACGTATATAAATATAGCACACTGGTGTTAAATGCAGGCAAACAGTAGACACATGCATAAATGCTGCTGGCTGGTGTTACAGTTTAATGTATCCACACATAAATCAATAAACCACTTACATCAGTTATGTAGAGGTAAACACACATGTTTTTGCATATACACTAGCTCTCGTATATTGATTAGTATACACATATTGTACACATACCACTGACACCAAGTTTAAGCAAGTGTATTTACATATTTATAAACAGTAAACACACCTTTTTCTACGTGTGTTTGCAGGTGTCCACAGGAACTTATAAGCGGCAGGTGTTTGAGGTTCCTTCAGGGAAGTTAGTGAGTGACCAGACTACCATTGACAGAATCACCTGGGCAACCTGGACAAGGTAACACACAAACACACACCAAGCACACACACTTAAGATTGTTCACACCCCTCTGGGTCTTGATTTATAATGTCTGATCTGATGTCTTTGTAAAAGTAAAACATTTTCAAGTGACTGTCTGTTTTTTTTAACCCGTTCCTTATTACAACGTCTTGTACCTCAGCATTTTGGGAGATGAAGTTTTGGGGATTTGGCCACGAAATGCTGACAAAGCAGAAGTCAACTGTGCGTGTGTGTCCCATGCCGGCATGAACATCGTGACCGGTGACGACTTTGGATTGATCAAACTTTTTGACTTCCCCTGCACAGAGAAGTTTGTGAGTTCGGATCACATTTCATCTCTAAACTGAAGACATAAAACACCAAAACCACTACTCCTTTGTTTTAATTTCATGTTAGTGATAAAGTTTGATCTGTTGAATGAAGAATCAATTGTAAAAAGAGCTTTTATTGTTTTGTTTTATTGAGAAGGAATACAAGTTTTCTTTCTCTTTTTTCCAGGCCAAACACAAGCGCTACCTCGGCCACTCAGCTCACGTGACAAACATCCGCTTCTCCCTCGAAGACAAATACGTGATCAGCACAGGAGGAGACGACTGCAGGTGAACTGAACACTGATCAATAACATGCCATTGGCTTCGACACAGGAGCAACTTTATGGCAGTTTAAAAAACTAGAGTTTTATTTAGAGAGAGATTCCTTCATCCACCTTATTTTCTTCACATAATGTGTGATTATAAAATGTAAATTATTGCATCAATGTACTCTACATGCATGGTTTCCCCTTATTAGGCCAGAAATGACACTGGCACCAAAATGGACACTTAAAGTGATAAAAGCCACGAGTATTATAGTGTCATTTCTAGTGTGACAAAAAATAATAATTTAAAGGCAATATAGTGTGAAAAATCCACTTTGACCGTGTTATTGAACATATATTTGGGTAACCTGAGTGTCTACTGACACACAACATGTGAAATAAATCCATCCAGTGCTTTGTTTGTGGTTTGCATAAGTCTTACAACACAGAGACTCCATCCCAAGCCTAGAACAAAATGTATTCTCGCCACAGAGGAGTGATGTCTACCTGGAAAAACTCAGGGGGGGGGGGCCTCATTGCATTTAAAGAGACACACACACCAAAATGGAGCGTTTTGAGAGATCTGCTTTAAACAGGGTCACAAACCTCCTCTGGTGCTTGATTCATGTTATATTTGAACCAAAGCACAGCACAGATGTTTCATTTAGACCACAGGGGACTGTTTGAAAATGTGGAAAAGGTGTATAATATTTCCTTTTTTAAATATTTTCCCAGACAGATCTTTCTCCTTTGCATTCTTCCATGTTTAACATCTGTTTTTTGTGTTGCAGTGTGTTTGTGTGGAAATGCATGTAAAACACCGCCCGGTGACGCTTTTCATCCAAAGCGCCTTAACAGCACCACAAGTGGATCCAGGGGGGGGGAATCGAACCAATGACCTGAAAGACTTCACACCACTTTGTAGGAGTTCAGCTGGAACCGACTTCACTGATAAATCCAGATGTTTACAGTCTGTCTTTTTGCAGAAGAGGCAGAAAGCTTAAAGACCAACACATGAGACACTTTGTGACTGATCACAACATAAAAAACAGACTGGGAGGGGAGGGGGGGGGTGTTCAGCTGAGATGAAGCAGAGAAGCAGACTTTTTTTGTTTTTGGCTCATTTTGATAAACAAATGGTAAACTCTAAGACACCTCAAGAGGAAACCACACTGATGGGACCATTTAAAGGTATAATGTGATTATAACCGCTCAGTCTGCTGTCAGAGTCACACAGATCATGTCTCGGGGATGACAGGGAGATGACACTGCACTGGTTGATAAAAAAACTAAACGTTGCTTCATTGAAAATATCATATGCAGTTTCATTTTAACCCTGATGTCCTGAAGTTTGTCTGTTACCGAGAACAGAAACTTGACTTTTGATTTAAAACCATTCCTCATTTCAAAGAGCCTTTACTGTATCTGCCGTTGGATTTCATCACACTTAAGTGCCTTTCTGGATCTTTCTACCTGTGTTCATTTATTTATTTATCGGGAGGGGTACTTCATACAAAGTATTTCTTTGTGTTAATGCATCTTTGAACTTATTTTGTACTCTGTCTGGTGCTACACTGAGAATGTTCAAACTTTCATTCATCTCAAAACACAAACATCTTCTCCGCTGCTGCTTTTTGTTCAAAGACGTTAATCATCCAAAGCATCATGATCGTTACACGACACAGGACATGTGAAGAAAAGCGAAACTTACTAGAATTATTTATGGAAATATCTAAATGTTATTTATGCCTAATCTACGGTGTGGATGAGTTTTCTGTGTCTGAACTGTTGAATATTAACTGTTGTGAAAAGTGTCAAAAGAGTCTGTTCGTGTGATGATTAAAAAAAAGAAAAAGAAGTTCAGAGGTCACGCACCTTGTTAGTTCACTCAGTCTCCATCTCATCCTTCACGTCCTTGAAGTCATCACAGAGGCTGAGGTTGGTTTTCTCTCGCTTGAAAATAAGGTTTAATTCAAAAACAGATCATTAATAATTCACAGAAGAGGAGAACGGGGAAAGAGTTGAAGCCATGGGTGAAAGTGGCAACAGTGGGAGAGGAGAAAAACAGAGTCAGCTGAAAGAAGTCGAATGGTAAAATTACATTTTTGCATCAGGAAAATTAATATGAGAAAAAATATTTGACAAAATATTGGAGCTTTGTGAATTCTAATAAGGGTACAGCTTGTTTTTCAGCCCAATGATAGAATTTCTTTAACAGAAAAATAAAATGTCTTTGTTATGGACAGGAAAGATCCCTCTGGACCACCATAGTTTAAAAAGAAAGTCAATGTGATAAGGTCTGTGTCATAATCAGTGTCAAAGACTGAGTTCTTGTAATTTAGACAGAAAAAACACACTTTCAATAACACACATCGTATTGATACCAAAAGATGTAGAAAACATGGTGTTGACTGTGCTAGCTTAAAGTGTGATGTGCAGGGTGTTCGTGCAGAGTGCATGTACGGTGTGTTTCTCAAACATGGCTATTTCTCTATAAAATAAAAACACAACAGAATCTAATACAACAGAAGGATTTATAACGTAACAGAAGAAGCCAAGGAGCATCTACAAATAAAGAAATGCAATTTGCAATTGCTGAAGATGAAAAATGCTGCATTGAAAGTTGAAGTTTTGGTTTGTTTGTTTTTTTCTTAAAGCAGGTTGTCAGTTTGTGAACTTCTTTCCTTTCTAATCGTCTGTATCATACTGTACATGGAAATATATATGATGCTCAGATGCATGACTTTATTTTTAAACCAAAATATCTTTGTTGATGAGATTTTATGGTGCAAGTTAATTCACCAGTTGATTTTTATACCAAGGTGATTGTGATCAAAGTTTGTATGTATGTGTGCGCACGTGTGTGTGTGTATGTGTGTGTGTAGCAAAGTGTATTATCAGATTAAATGAGACTTGTGGAAATAAGATGGCTTTTTTTCTGTCTTCTGTTGTTTTGTTTTTATCACCATTCTTGACAATCTTAACTAAAACATTTCTTGCTCACTATGAGGGGTTGATGATGTGGAAACATTACATGCAAATAGTTGTATGTAAATATTTAACATGTGCACACAGAAGTTAAATTGTCACACATGACTATCTAAACACACGCTGAAATGTTATAATATTGCGCTCAGGTATTTTAGTGTGAGCATGAGAGTAAAATCATCACTGACTAAAAACAATGAGAACAAAAGGAAGGAGTAAATTGTTTAGTTTTTTTTCTCTTAGTAAAGCTGTCTCCTGCTTGTGACAGTTAACAAGCTGAGTGACGTGTAACTATTGACCGCTTATAAAGATAGACAAAGCTGAAACAAATGAGGCCGACTCTCAAATAGGGTTCAAGATATTTCTGACCAAGTATTGAACATATCTGACATCTCACTGTAGTTCAATCTAAGAGGGGTTGGCTCTGCGTGATCTCTGATAGGTTTGGAGACGTCACTACTGACAGACAAGAGACAGGGTACGGTGCATGCTGAAGGGGTTGAAGTGCATCTTTAGAACTATAAATAAAATCTGTTTGGAGTCCTGAAGAGATCTATAAAGTCACCCAATGGGATCCTTTGAATAGGGCTGGTGTTGATATGTCTAAACCCATCTGGAAGCAGGGAGGGGAAGGTGAAGACAAATGGCAGTGTATTCACAGATCCACATCTGCATTGGGGTGTGTAAAAAAAGGGAAGGACTGGAGGACCACCCCTTCTCCTCTTTGATTTGAAAATCTATTTTGGCACTAGGAACAGTTGCTTGTTTCCAAGAGCTAGCATGGAGGGGGGTGGCTCTGGGTCGCTAGAGCAGTTATATATCCGTGAGGTGTAAAGGCCTAGACGAAACAGAGAGGGGGATGGGAGGTACCCCCTTCATAACTCCAGTGATGTAGTGTCTGTCACTGCAGACGCTTTTATCCAAATCTAGCTGCACAGTTGAGTTGTGGGGACTAATATGGAGCCATTTGGTGTCAATAACAGCAGCTCACATGTGAGCCTGGGACTGTTGAAGGTGACAATGCTGTTTGGGTTGTGGTGTCCCCTGAAGGCCATGTGGCAGGTTATGGAAGTAATCACTAAGCCCAATGCATTGAGATGAGGTCGCAATATGTGATTTGGGAGGATAGAGCGCAAGTTTCTTGTTCTTACTTCAGATACACATACTGTCAAAGAAATACTGTATTTTTCTATTCAATTGTTTCAATATTTCCATTTTGGTATTTTATGTAAACCAGTGATTCTTCAAATATTTGGTATGTTGGTTGTGCACTTAAGTTAACTTACAATGGTCGCATTTTATTCCATCAGTAAAGTCTGTTAGTCCAGTAAAGTACACTAAACACTTTCTTTAAACATGAGTAGAGAAAAGTTTTAATACACTCACTTACAAGTTTGTTGGCTAGTCCATTTTGATGTTCCGCATTTGACGAATATTTAATATACTTTGGACTCATATTTTGAGGGATTGTCTCAGACAGCTGTGGATAGCTCCACTGAATGAGGAACATCTCCAGCAGGGAACAACTCCACATCTGCACTGTAAGGATCAGAGTTACAGAACAGTTGATATGTGATAAAGAAACATGATACAAAGTTTGACTTAAGTGTATTTGTTATTTCCAGCTCCTTTTGATTCACTCCGATTTTCATTTCTGGCAACACAGACTTCAACATGCAGCAGACTAAATTTAAATAACACTAACTTGAGATAGATAAGTTGAAGGACAGATGAGGAGGCGGGTCTTTCTTCTTCTAGAAGCTTTATTGATAATTGTTCACATCTCACAATGCATTCCACAAACACGGCTCCCAGCTGGAAGCTATTTATCGTCACTATTGAAGTATGAAGTTTATCATTCACAATTATACTTGCATAACAAACAAATGCTCAAAGGTTTCCCAAAGTCACATCAAGTTGCAACTTTATTAAGATATTGGCTTCACAGACAGTATGGTTATTTATTTTTTCGTTAATTCCCATTTCATTTTTTTTTCTTTTTTTCATATTTTATCTGATGTGGATGAATGTAAACGTGTTCTTCCAGAGTTGTTCATTACTAGACAGCTGCGATGACATGGAAATAACAACTTGTTATGTGATTAATGACTTTTATTTGTCTGGCAAAGGTTTTCTAGATGTTTCTAGCTAGAGTTACTCAGAAGCAATGAAGTTTTTAAATGGTAGTACAAGCCCCCACCCACCCCATCCCACCCCCACGGCCTCATCAGGAGTCAAAGACGTCGTTCACCAAATTCGTCATTCGTCACAGAGGCAAAAAACCACGCAGAAGGTTACCGAAGAAACGAGCTAAGAGCTTGAGGACACGACAATAAAATCACAAAATACTTGTAACTCAGTCATCATACCAAAATAAGAAAACAATACAAACGAGGTGCTGCTCGCTCTCCTCCTTCTCAAAAACAGCAGACGGAGCAAACGTTTCTCTCCGCTCGACTCAACTGAGGGCAGGGAAAAGAGAAAAAAATCAAAAATTACCTGAAGGGAAAAACACACCTCCCACAATGCACTGGGGTTGGGGAAAGGGAAGGGTTAAAGCTCAGGATTAAAAATGTGCTTCTGTGAGTTTCAGAAACTTACAGGAGCCAACATTTCATAACCTGATTGAAAAAAAATACTAAGCACGAAGCTGACCTCGACGTCTTGAAGCTCTGCTGAACTCTTCAACTTTTCAGGAAAACACAAAAACAAAAAAGGAATTCTGAACTGGAAAAAAAAAAAAGTGTTTTATTATGTTGACAAATAAAAGTTAGAAGGGCTGCGTCCACGCCAGACCCCTCCTCTTCTCCTCCTGCCTTCCTTCATATCAACCCTCCCCCTCCCTCACCCTCCAACCATCTTTTCATCTGGACTTCCTGAATCCAAACTCCGACTTGCTGTTCCTTCACTCTGCTTTGCGTTTCATCCCGGGCACCTTTGCCTGGACCCTGCAGAACAAGAAGTTGGAAATAAAAATGAATTCAGAGACGGACAAAGAAACAACGCTGTACTAAAACCATAATGAGAAGCTTTAAGCTCTGAGGAATTACAGCAACGTGAATGTTCTCATGAGATAGGATAGGTTTATAGATACATAAATGAGGATTTTTTTTTATTGTTCTTTTTTTTTTTTTACATTTTGCATATTTTAAAAAAGTTGAAATTTTTCATCCAACCTTTTAAAAGACGTTTAGAATTTAGAGGAGTAATTAAGGAACTGAATGTATTCAAACAAATTATTACAGTGAGGAACACACTTCTGATAACATTCAAATGATTGGCAATGCAGGAAGATAAAAAATAAATACATTTTATAACTTAATCTGAGTAACTTTTAACTAAAGATACATGTTTTATATGAAACACAATGGTTTTATTCTACTCTGGAGATGTCATTTTGTGAACAGATAGAGAAATAAGAGTTTTGTGATGACACAGTCGACTTACTTTCCAACGACGTCTTTCACCTGGTTGTTGACCAGAGCCAGGTAATGATCGATCTGAGTCTGAAAACACAACAAAGACACAAAGACGCGTCAGGATGGACAGTCGGTCTGCAGGGTGGAGCTCTCTACAGGTAGAACATTATTTGATTTGTTGTTTGTGTTAAGTTTAGAGGAAACATGACAACAATGGGGTGCAGATGACCTATCAAATAAAGTTTACATATTTGGAATTCCCATAATAAAGAGCAACTTCAATCTTAATAATAACTTAAGATGTGTGAAGTGTTCTTTAAATACCCTTTAATGGTTTTTCCTAACTTTATTAGACATTTTTTCACCAAGACAATTTTAAAAGAAAAGTTTGATTCTCACCTGGTGTTTCTCATAGATGATCGGGCAGCTGAACACTCCAACCAGACCTGGAGGAGGAGGAAGAAGAAAATGTGGAGTTTTTATACATTGCCAGTTCAAGGTCGAACAATTCTGCCCATTACATCTGGTCTACATGTGTAATGCATGGAGGTAGAGCCTGAAAGACAGGACGGCACTGTGTGTGCGCATGTATGATTGTGTGTGTGTTACTGTGCGTGATAAAATGACTTTTTACTCAACAATGTGTAGAAGAATCAGAGAATTAACCTCAACTATGTGTTAGTTTGTGCATTCTAGATAACACCAACAGATGGAGCCAAAGTAAGAAAACAAACATCATCTGTATGGAACTGTTTTACACTTCAAAGGAGAGTGATGCACTTTTGGATAATTGAAAAAAAAACAATTGTGAGCTCCATGTTTCCTTACCCAGAATAAGAATGGTGAGCCCGTTGAACAGGGCGCCAACGTAGGTCAGGATCCACATCAACACGGCAAACTGCAAACAGAAAAGGAAATGCATATTTAGTCAACTTAAAGCGTTAAAACATCATTGAAAAGGTTGCCTTGGTGGCATCACAACTTGGTGAATCAAAGATCTTCTTCTGATCTACTTAAACCCTGCAGCAGTCTTGATTTTGACAGTGATAATGAAACCTGACAGACTGTGCTTAAAGTGCTTGTATTAATAATAAACATGTTAACAGTCACAGCCAACATGTCTACTGGTATAAAAAGACCAAACACGGTTTAACACAGTTACATTTATGGCTGGAGGCTTGCGAATTAATACGCGAGACATTTCAATAAGCTGCTGGTGTGGTTTTAAATATTCACTGCAGGCAATAAACAGGAAAAGAATCATGGGCAGAAGAATAACATTCTCATTACTCATCGGGGTACAAAAGCTCGTAATCTGCTGAGAGATTTGAAAACATTCCTGAGGCTCAAACTTGCTCCTGATCCGATTAGAAAAATCTGACTTTTTTACCCTCTTAGGGATTTTCTCTCTGCCACGCTGATAGAGTCAGTCTAGATCTGTATTTGGGCTGCAGGCAGAAGGCTGCGAGGGTTAGAAGTGACGACAGGACCTTCACTGCGCTTCATAGCGCTCAGTGTCTCTGGATGGTAGCGTACCGACACTGATCTGCAGACATATTAACACCATGTATCCGCTCATGATAAACTCTGCTGACTGTGATGGAAGTCAGAGGAGTCGACTGAACCACATCTCAACTTTATTTAAATCTTCTGTTTTCACAACAACGAGGACAGAGGACATCTTACTATGCAGGTCACATTTTTTAAAAAGTCTTCATGAGATCCTGGACAGTGACACCTGTGCACTTCAGATTAGGATTTTTCCAGAGCACACACTTGATGTTTTTTTTTTATCCTTCATACTAGCTGAGCTGGAACAGACTGTAAGACGGCTGAATCTGATTCATAAAGAGCTCAAATGTGTGTCCACGCCTTAATGTGCTGGAACAAATCAGCTTTGATGATCCTCTTCTTCAAAACTATTCAAGCCTTTCCTCCACAGGATTTCTCCTTACTTGGGGTTATGATCATTGGTTTGTAGCATGCTGCCGAACACATGACTTCTAAACATCACATGGGTATCCGACATTTAAAAAGAACCCTGGAGCTATTAAATCACAACAAAAACTTTGTACTGGACCAAGAGGAGCTCCCGCTTCAACCCCCACTTCAACCTTTTGGATTGGATGTGGGGAAGTATTTCATTTAGTCAATGGCACAAACTGTTTTAGTCTGCTGTGCTTTCATTGCAGGAAAAACATTGCATGAAAAAAGTATCCCTGGGTTGAAGTTTGGCAATCTTTTCTCTCAAATAACTAGATCATGTTTCGTTATTTAAAAAAAAAATGACGATAATAACATGGTATGTCAGAGTATTGACCTCTGTCAAAGTAAGTCGAATATCTGCAGAAAAATCACGTTAGGAACTCCAGGGTTTGGAATGACATCCCCCACTTTCTTGTCTAATTCCTGAGCTTTGGGAAATTGGATCGTTCAATTTCCAAACAGTGTGATATTGAGTTTCTTACAATAAAGACAAATTGTCTATTAATGTGAACCACTGTGATATATGTAATAAAGTGTATATAAGGTTTTCAAGTCTGCTCCTCCTCCTGTGAGTGCAACTTTTGAATATTTGTTTCTGTTATAAATGACACTTTTAACACGCATGTCTTCTTCTGTATTAAATCATCAGGCCTGAGCCTTGTAAGTCGACCCGCAGTCGTTCTCACCTTGATGGAGTCGACCAGGTCCTCGACCAGGAACAGGCGCCTCAATTCACCGATGGTCTTGTTGATTTTGGCCAAAACAATGTCGCTGTACTTGTGGACCATGTCCTCGGAAAGTGCCACCTCCTGGTCCAGGAACTGCCTGAGAGGGACAGCAGGAGAGCAGGTTAGGTGCAGAGCAGAGATGATGATGACACAAGTCAGTGTGTAAAAAGAAACTTTGTGAGATTACACCATCATAAAAATAGATAGTTGGACCATAAATTAATTTATCACACAGCCACATAAAAAATTCAAATGTACAGACACCTAGATGGTGGGGTTGCAGAGCTGAATCATTTTCTGATTGGCCCAGAACTCGCAGCACTGTATTTCAGTAGACATTCCTAAAAACATGTCACTATAAACCCGTATGTTAATTTTTAGTTCAATGTGCTTTGGCAGATTTTATGGATGGCCAGACAACAAAGCCCAGGTCCTGTAGAACATGTCTGCTGAGAACAAATCCAGAATGCTACGCTAAATCAACAGAATAATCACATTACATTACAACAACTGTAGTCTGGTAATAATAAGAGATGCGAATGTGCAAAATCTGCACATGTCATCCTGTTCCTACAGAAGTACTTCCATTGTTCAGAAGTTCAACGCTGGGGAAAATGCACACTGATTATTTTCTGATCCTCTCTGAGGTTTAGAAACTGTAGAAATCTGTGGAATCAGCTTGTAATGTGACTCTCTGAGCTCCCTTTCTCCAAGCTTATGTTAATCTGAGTTAATTGACCTCGAATGTGCAGCGAGGTCAATTTAGATACCTGCGAGTGAAAAAAACACAGTAAGAAGGTTTTGTCTAACAGCCAGGAAGGAGGATGAGCGAACAACACGACCTGGAAGCAGCAGGCTCACAATACAAGAGGAAAACATCCGCTCTGTAACTTGCAAAATCTTAGATATTTTATGGTTGTGTTGACTGACATATTCATCAGCAATAGCTCGCAGTGTTCGTAAGGGAGTGAGAGAGACTTTCATTTGGACATAACATACATAGAACAGGCTGCCGGCAGCTCAGACTGATAATGAAGATTAATCAGGTCACTGATTTCTGTGATCCACTTTAATTCCCAATGAAACCAGACGAGCAGAAGTAGTGCATCTGAGTTCAATAAAATAAAAAAAAAAGCAAAGGACAGGTCGATAACCTGCATTTTAAATTCAATGTTCTGAGTTTCAGTGGAAACATTAACTGCTGTATTTATATTTACTCTCTAGTACTTACTTGAATGGGTGTCCCTCATCTGACTTCTGGATGGCCTGCAGGATGCCTTTGTATATCCTGAAGCAGATGGTGACCGAGAGCAGAGCCAGGCCGATGTAGGAGCAGACGCTTACGATGCTGCACACCATCAGAGAGAGGAGGAGCAGCAGGGCGGCGCCAAACACCACACCCGTGGTCTTCACATCTCGCCAGTAGAGGAGCTCCACCACTGCAGGAGGAGGGGAGAGTGTTAGTGCCAATCATCAAGGTTGTGTAGTACTGATTCTTTATTTGATACCGTTTTAGCACCAACACAAGGGAGGCAGATTCTGAAGACAAACCGTATGGTTTTCCTAATCAGCCTTGATTTGTTGCAAAGAATAAAGATATTTGTAATCTTACAATCTTAAAACAGGGAATTGATTGGAACCACTATGGTATAATCAACCATCTTAAAACACTATTATGAATAATTATTTATTAAATAATTGAGGTTTTAATCTGACTGTCCTGAGGGCCATTCTTAGAGAATTTGAAATGTCTGGTCATGAGCTAAATCACGTGAAGAGCAGAAACAGATCACCATGGGACAAGAGAAAGAGGCACTGATTTGGAGAAGAGTGTTTCTACATGCTCACAGAATGAATCAATACCGAGATAAAGTGACGCAATTTGAACAATGTGAAAACTACAGTCAAATGTCTGCCAACATCTGCTTTAGCTCTCAACAGACTGTAGTGTGGTGGGTTCATGCGACTGTCTGGAGCATCATCTTCTTGAACGCTGTGCAGCAGCTCTGATACCAGGGGTCAGAGGTCACACACTATGTGATACTCATCTAGAGTTTTAAACCCCCCTCAGGGGGGAAACTCAGTGGAGCATCTGACTCACAAACTTCCTCATCTCTGCACTTTTCTGCCCTGATGCCACAATAAAAACTTCAAAGTGATGTAACACCAGCTCCGGCGGCCATATTGAAGGTCATCAGCAGTGACCTGCATGTTCTTTTACTTTTTTTAAGACTGCATCCAAAAACATGACAAAACTTCCATCCAAGTTAGATACCCATGTTATGAAACGGCACAGAACTCAGTTTTAATCTCATGAGACAGAATTCAGAGTTTTGATTTGAATTTCCTGTGAATAAAAAAAACAAACTAATTTCCCGTTTACAACCCACTCTGTCCTTTCGCCGAAGTTTGATGAAGAACAAAATGGCTGCTTTAAAGAGATCCGAATCAAATATAATCACGTTATGATTGTAACAGAACGTCACACTTCATCAAGCTGGATTTTACACCTGCTGTGAATGCTGCTTCAGACTTGAAGGGTTTTACAGACAGTGACTTTGGGTTTTAAAAATGTAATTTAAAAAAAGTGCATCTGATCATTTAACTTCAGTTTTAAGAAACCTAGAAATGAATCTTTCAGAACATTTAATTTGCAGTCAGTTTGTAGAGTGTCTGATATGGATGTATTTTAGATAACTAAACGCTTAAAAAAAGCACTGATTTTCCAGTTAAAAGTTTGTTACTGACACTCGGTAAAGGAGCAAAAATTGTCAACAATTTTCTCATCTCTGTAAGATACCTTGGTTCCCTTTCACCATTGCTTACGCACCCTTGGGTTCCACTCAGCATTTTTACCCTTCAGCATGAGAGATCTACTTTCTTGTGAAGCAGCTCAAGCAATGTTTGAAGTCTTAAATTGTCATTTAATTCAGCATGTAGATTTTTTTATATCAAATTTTGAATTGTGTTTGAAGTTAAAATGTGGCAGGTTTGTATTTTATATATGACAACATTCTGTTAATTGTTTGGAGCTAAATTAGAAGGTTCTTTGGTTTTTCTGGCATATGTGTGCTGCCGACAGCTCCTTCAGCTCTCTGGTGACCATGACAGACAGGTGGGGTTGGTTGCTGGACCCTGCTGGAAGACAGCTGAGAGCTCATGACCTGGGTCTTGAACTGAACATGCTCATATTTCATCAGGGAATTCCAGGCAGGTCAATGGACAATATTAGAAGTGAGGGAGTCCTGAGTTTTCTACCAGCTCTGACGATTAGCTGCAGCACTGACGTCGTTCAGAGTAAGAGAGAACTGTGTGTTTTAGCTGTGAACAACGAGAGTGCCACGTCAAACAGCACGCTGGAATCTACAGGTTATGCCTCGCTTATCTATATTTAAATAAGTGTTCAAATAAAATAAAATAAAACACAGTGAAGAGTTGAGGCCTCTCTACATACACCTACAGTTGGTCTTTTTGATGATAAGCAAACCAGCATTAAAATGCAAACTGAAGGTGCACATAGAGATGAAGCTCTCCTGCACAGAGAGACAATAGCAGGTGCTGTGAGCGAGGGCGGCCATGTTGCTAAGCACTGCAGACTGACTCACTGAGTGACCACAATATGTTTGGCAGCTCACCACAGTATTCCTTAAAATGGTTTAACGGCCAATTAATGAGCTTATGCGGCTGGAAAACTGCAAATCAGATTTCCTGCAACAACTCTTTGCCAAGTAGACAAATCCAACAGATGCCTGCACTTGTTGAAGGTAAATTCTTACATGACAAGCTTATCCTGTAGACAGGGGCTGCATACTTTAAATAGGAATAATCCATAATCCAAGTAATTCATCGAAGAAAAAACCTCGACGTGCCTTTGTTTTCTGCTTAGATGTTAAAATGTGTTGCTCTGTCAGTCTTTCATATTGTGTAAGTTTAGTTTGTACACGTTTTAGTTGTGATTAAAGAAGCCACCTTACTAACTAGTAAACTGTACAGATATTTCACCTGGGATAAAAGGAAAGCAGATTTAATCAATAGTGACATGCACTATAGGCTGCACCTCTTTCCTGGAACTTTTTAAAACAAACATTTAATTTTTTAACTATTTATTTAGTTTCTCTAAATGATACCAATAACCAGCATGTAAGCCATCTATGCTAGGTTAAATCTAACTGTGAGTTAACCATGACAATCAGGTTGATAATAATCAAGTGATCTGAACAATATAAAAGATATGTCCATGCAGCTGTTCATTAATGAGACACTGCTGTACCAGTGCTTCCCACTGATCCCACAACAGATCACAGGGGTCTCCAGTGATGCTTTAAAACGCTGATTTGGCTGCTCACTAAAAAGGGTGTTTAGACAAAAAACCAAATCCTTTGATAGAGCCAGAGCAGATTACTCTTCTGGAGGCTTCTTGCAAACAACTGTGTGAATGTGGGCGTTGACAGCTAGTAAGCTTGTTGTCACGTTAGCTGACAGCTAGCTCTGCTGTCGTTGTCTGTAAGATCAACATGCTACTTCTATGTTAGCTCTGGTGTCGGGTTTGACAAGGGGCCTTTGTCTGGATGTAGAAACACGAGAGGAGGAGGAGGAGGTGGGAGGAGAGTCCGCGGTCCAAATGTGGCTGCCTGGCTACATATGGTAGCAGGCGTGTTAGCATCGCCGGGGACTTGCTAAAAATAGACCTGCATCACAGCTAACTAAACCTCGGGTACTGATCTCGTTTCACTTCTCGCTATGTTTAATCACCACCCTGACCCCTCTCATCTTTTCAACACAGCCAGAAGAGTTTTTATGCTACAACTCAAGGATGCAGACCGGCAACCCAGTACAAAAAAAAAAAAAAAAAAAAAAACCTCCAACAGCCCGGCATGACCTACGCAGGCGGCCCGGTCCGCCTCACACCCTGCCCGGGATGAATCCAGCCACAGTCCCGGTGCGCATGCACATTTTAAACCAGATACGCAACTATACGCATGTTCAAAAAAGAAAAAGGTAGAGATGGTGGATAAACAGATAATTAAGACCAGACTAACCCTGTTTGGCGTCCATCTTGAACCTCCGCTAAGCATGCAGCAGCACGGGCCTGGCTGAGGTGAGCGAGGGAGAGAGAGACACCGACAAATAGAGAGAGAGAGAGAGAGAGAGAGCGAGACATGCGCAGCTCGGCCTCTCTCAGTTCAGATGGACTACTGATTACTACAGCTTTGTATTTAGGATAATGATTAAAAAAAAAATGTAAAACAACATTACGCTGTAAGAACTAGAATAATAAAAAATAAATGAGGAAATGCTCTCATGGATAGCTGGAGAAGATCACAATAAGAAAGATGTACACTTTTCACCAGTGATCCTTCAAATATTTGTATTTCTATATTTAGTATATTTATCTATCAAGATAATCTTCATGAAACACCACTTAGATTTTTGAAGTAACAGCTAACATTAGGATTTAAACAAACTACACCACTGTAAATGTACATTAATGCCACCACTTCAACAGCCTGATTTAAGCTCCTCTCTAGGTTAGCCTGAGTAAATACACAAAATGTGCAAACATTGCACCATGTGAAGCTAAAACTTGAATAGTCATTAACAGTGGCAATTTCTACTGGGGTACTGTGTGCACAACTTAAATGACAGAAGTATTCAAAATATAGTTCTTCCCAGAGTAACTTAGATCTGCATCCAACATAATTTACTCAGTTTTTGTGGACTCTTATGACGTTTTGAGGGAAAGAAAGCCAGAAAAATCTCAACACTGTGGCGAAGAAACCCCAAAACCACAACAAGCAACACAGACCAACCTACTATTTACAAAGGCTCTTGATAGCATAGGCAACATAAATGTGAAGGCATATACTTCTCATAGATTCAAAATAAGAGACTGAATGAAGGTTAAGCTTCCAACATGTCCGTGTTGTACACATGGTGTTTGATCTGTAGCCACAGCTGCTTTTTTTTTTACGACAGGTACCATTTTTAACTAAAAATTCAAAATTGCAGTATTTACCTGTTGTGTGTTGATGACTGTGAACCATCAGTATATTCTAGACATGGAATCCCAAAACTTGAATTTATTAAGACAGAAGAACTATGAAATAAAAAGTTAATAATATCTATCAGTACCTTTACAGATATTCTCAGAGTCTGGAAAAACAGAGTAACAGACCAAATATGAGTTGTTTTTTTATGAAGAGAACAAACTGAATTGGAAACACTTTCCTACGTATACTTAAGACCAGCAGTATTTTAATAAAATAAAACACAGTGTTTAGATGGTTTGTAAGTGGATGAAAATTCATTTTGATTCTAGATTTAATTTATGTGTCATTTGTAATTTGCATTGCCTCTCCTGCCTCATATACACCATCAGTGGACAATGTTACCAATTCTGGACAAGTTCACATACACTAAAATTTAAAAAACGGGCCTTGTGTGTTTCATAATTATGGCACAAGTTCAAAGTTCTATCAAGACACACAAAGGTGTGAACGGTTCCTCTGTGAAAGTCTATCTGCTATCATTAATAAACTGGTTTTTCTCATAAGGATAATTACAGCAGGAGGAGGGAGAGGAGCAGGAGGGTGGAGAGGTGTTGTATAACCTGGCTGTAAAAGGAAAAGTGGCTGCAGTAAAGATAAAAGTTAAAAACCCAAACCCAGTGGGATGGAAGAGACATGGAGTGAATGTAGGAGACCTGGGAGAGTGAACAATCCATGTAAGGAACTATGAGCTTCTCAGGAAGTCCGGGTGCCTGATGGGAGCACCACTGGCTCCGAAACAAAGTAAAGACCAACCAGAATAGAAACCATTAGGCCTAGTTTTCCCTGCCTGCTCTGACAAATACAAACTGGAGTACAGCTAGTTGTTGTCTTTATCATGAGTTAAATATAACTGTGGACTGAGGGCTGAAAGCGTTAGTCAACACAAACATTGTGGGACTCCAGAAGGCTCCAAGTAATCATTCAGAGTTAAAATTATCTCTTAGATAACACATTTACTTTATGTTACATACAACTCTGATCATTCTAAAGTCTGCCTTTTGTATCTTTGTGCTAAACAAAGCAGGAGCCTCGTATGAACTGTTGAGCCATTTTCACTTATGAACTCCAGATCCCAAGGCGGCGTTTCACACATGTAGGACACAACGAGAAGGAGGAGGATGAATTTTGCTTTAGTGGTAGAGTCGGTCATCTCTCAACCTGAAGAATAGACGCTTGATCCCTAGTATCCTGCAGTCAAATGTCAAAGTGTCCTTGGGTAAGACTGACACTGAACCCAAAATTGCTCTTGCAGTGGATCCTGAATGTTTATGAATGTGATTAGTTAATACTTCTGGACACTTTACATAGCAGCTTCTTCTATCAATGAGTGAATGTGGTGTGAGTGGGTGAATGTGACATGGTGTAAAGCGCTTTGATTAGTCAGAAGACTAGAAAAGCTCTATACAAGCTCAAGTCCATTTACCATTAAGTCCATAATGGTGGCTGCTTTGTGGTTAATATCCCAACATTAGGTATAAAGGAAGTCTATAAGAAATACCACAGCAATGGCAGAAAACTGAACTTTGAATTGTTAAGAATTTGTTCCTCATGAATGATGCAAAAGCACAAATAATGTTGGACTAAAATACCTTAAAGTTCACAAAACTCCTGTCAATTTCACAATCTAGGAGCTCTTGGGGAAGGCATCATGGCCAAGTAGTCTCTTCTGGGGACCAATCCCAATATCCATATACAAGTTAAATCTGACAACTATCCACCAATGAACGACATTTGTTTTTTTGTATTTTAATATAAACAACAAACTTGATTGATTTCACTCAGACAGATAATGTATGTAAATCTATGTGCTAACGTTGATCAGATATGACTAATATATCACAATCATAATCAATCACAACTCAATACATTCAACTTCACTGCTCGATGAGTGATTAAAGATAGCTCAGGGAAGAAATCAGAGATAAGCGACTGGGAGTGAGACCCTGGGGTATCACATTTGTTTTGCTTACATAATGATTACTAATCAAAAGTAATTCAAGTCATTTTTTGATCAACTTCTTCATGAACTAACAGACCTTTATAGCACTAATGATTGGAATGCTAAAAAAAAAAAAAAAAAAAATCTGTCTGAACTTTTTTACACTTTAACATCTCATATGCCGAAAACAGGAAGTAGTCGGTGGAAATGCACAGTATTAGATTCCTCTAATATCCAAAATGCTGATCATTTCAAACCTACATGTATATGTGTTTCTTGCAGCAGATTCCATTCAGTCTTAGCTGTTTTACACAAGAAAGTCCTACGCTTAAGGCGGTGTAGTGAAGATGCAGTCACTCACCGGGCAAACTACCTGGCTACATGCCATATTTACTCTTTTTATCCCACCACCTCCTGTATCAGTGTTTAAAAAAATGAGCATAGACTATTTTAATAGTTGTTTCCCAGGAACACAAAGTCAAATTAAAGTCTCATCTTAATCTTATGTCAGCAGAAGTGTGCATTTTAAAGGATTGTTGTTGTAGACAATATCCAACTGTAAGGCTTGGCGATATTGACGATAAATAAAATATCAAATTTTTAAACACCAAATTCAATCTACTAATTTATCATATTAAAGGCTGTGATTTTAGGCTTCTGATGTGTTGTGCAACTGTCAGTGCCACACAGCAGCTCAGCTGAGTGTGATGATTGGATTAATTACTCTTGCTGCTACTATAAGACTTAAGATAAAGTTAACAGTAGACAGTGGTTCAGCTGTTAAGGTTGGACTTAAATCGACTGTAAAATCAATTACTGCTCAGATCGATGGTAATAAAGGAGCAGGTATCGATGATGTGCCTTTAAAATGATGTATCCTGAACAGACATCAGTTTTAAAAGTGATTTTCTGTCAGTGCTCTGCTTAATGGCCCATCTAAACAGCTCTAGACAAAGACAGCGATCTAATCTTTAATAATTTAAGAATTATTGAACGATTTATTAGTTGCAGGGCTACATATATATTTATGGCACATTGTCTACTAAACAGTTGGTCTTTCTTTCTCATACTAACACCTCACATTGGTGAGCCCGGAACAGGGAGTAGGAGGATCTGCTTTGTCTGTGAAAAGTGTGTGAGGAGTCAAAAGTTGATCATGTTCCTCATTGCCATAGATACACTTCTTACTGCAACAAAAGCTTGGATATGTATCTACTGCAGAGTCTCTCCCTACACACACAGCAAATAGTGCTTAGTCACTGTACGACTCGTCCTCATGTTGTCACACAAACCCTCCTGACAGTCCGTGAAGGCACAGCAGCTTCTCTCAGTAGTGGAGGCAGTCCTCCCTCGTTACCGGCTCAAAGGCCGACGGCTGGATGAACAAAACTGAGCTGACACATTGCACACACTCACAGACACACACACAGCACAAAGGCCTTAGTGTGAGCGGTGACAGCAGCACTACAGCCTCAGATGATGCAACGACAGCAGGACACAAAGATCAACAGACAGCATGAGATAACACGCTTATACTAACAGCCATTAAAACAGTATTTTCCCTTACGATGCTGAGCGATCCTTTTTGGTGTCACCACACCATGCAGGCAAGTTCATATGATTTTACAGCAGTCTAATTAATATAACCGAGTGAGGAGTTGAACTCTGTAATATAAAGTACACCAAAACTCAACTTCTAATGAGAAAGCCAAGAAGAAAGACTTTCAAACTTCATATACAACTCTTTTACTTCATCAAAATCAGAGTGACAATGATGAGCAGTCAACTTCATTTCCTTTTGATTTTGATCATTGATAATAGTTTGAGTATTTTTTTTTAAGTGACTTAAGGTTACATCCCTCAATGCTCCTGAATTGCACTGTGCATAATGGTGTAGCTTAAAAAGTAAAAAGTATAGAGACGAAATGAGTTGACAAGGTCTTCACTGCTAATTATTTGAATCAGTAATTTAAGTCCTACTTCTCTTATTGCTTTGATTCAGAAACCCTGAGCATTAAAGACAAATTAAGACAATCTTGAGCATTTCTATTTCTCATTCTGTACCTAAAAACATGACAGGACTGGACACTAGTAAAAAGTAACATCTGATTCATTCATTCTAAAACATAAACATGTCAGTTCATCTGTCAAATAAACACAAGGCCCGAGCGGAGAATGGCCAAACTCCTGAAAGCTCTTTCCTGACTCCTAACCAGCTCATTACCATTTCCCCGTCTACTAGCCAATCATTACAATTCCAGCTAACGTCACTCTTCTCACAAATCCCTCCCTCCTCCTCCTCCTCCTCTCTACTGTCCACCTTTGGTCACGGCGGGTGACTGGCTGACTGTCCAAAGGTCCTCTCTGCAGTTGCCCAAGGACAACCCTGCACCCAGTTCTCAAGTGCCTGCAATACTGCACCTTTCAGGACCCATTGTGCAGGCACAAACACAAACACAAACAGGAGAAATCCCAGTTAAAATAAAACTTAATTAGTTATCTCACAGATGAATGAAGCACAGCGAAAAAAACAACTTGTGCTTACATTAAGAAGTTACCCTTTGCTTATTAAGAAGCCAAGATCCTCAACCTCACTAAAATCTTCAAACTCAAGATGTTTAAAAGGTTGCAGTCTTAAATCACAAGAATATCTTATCTCTTGTGTCAAAGTTTCCCAAGCACAGCTCAGTTTAAATCAACGAAACCAGAGGGTGCACAATAGCGGCTCTGTGCTGCAATGACTGTGCTACCAATCGATTCACATCCTTGTAAGAGTTTCTACCTAATTAAGCATCCATGTCAATTTTCCTAGAGTCAGCATAGTAAAGAGCTAAAGCGATACAAGATAGCTTTTCAACAGTGAACACCTTCACCTGTCAAAGAAGCCATATAAAAAAAGACAAGAGAGATAGAGGTTTGTACCCTGTTCTCTCCATTGCTTGGCAGAGGGCTCGCTCTCCTTTGAGTCCACAGAGTTGTTCTCCATGCCGTCCGATCAGCAAACACACATTCCACACAAAGAGGGACCGAGCACAGGCTGTCACTGTAGATGTGTGTGTGTGTGTGTGTGTGTGTTCAGCTGCAGGAGTAAGAGGAGGAGGGAGGAAGAGAGAGAAGAACCCAAGCGAGGCTTCCTCTGGGGGGAGACGACTGCAGCGAGCGAATTAACTCCCTCCTGAAGGCGTGCTGTCAGCTGACCGTCTGCTGCCAACGTTCTGACGCAGCAACTATAAACGTCTCTGCCTCGCCTCCTCCCACCTTCTCTCCCTTCCCCTCCTCCTCTTTGCTCAGACTTTTTGGCAACCTCTCCCTTCCCTCCTCCTCCTCCTTCTCCTCCAATCTGATCTTCCCTTTACCCTCCGTTTTTCCTCACTTTAAGTTCACAACCCTCCCGTTCTTTTTTCCTTATGCTTAATCTCACAGTACTTTCCCTGTGCCACTCCCCTCCTCCCTTTGCGTTGTCAAATCTGCTGACGCAGCAGTGAGACAGAGACCATGAATGATTTCTGCCCAGTACAGTGAATACAGAAGCTACAGATCTCTCTCCGCCTGGTTTTGATCAAAGAGAAGGATAATGCACACATACTGCAATTTACCACAAAACCAACTAACGACAAACTAACTTGTAAATGATTTGACATGCATGCTGATAACCTGTATGACTGCGTCAAGATCTGGCATTAAATATCTGCCTGGGTTTCTTTTCCAACTGGGGCTTCAATGATCATTTTATCACCATTTATCTGAGGATTATTTTATAAAATATAGGGAAAGGGGGCTTCATAAGTTACCCTCAAAAGGTGTGGATATAGGTCTTGTTTTTCCCCACAGCCCCAAAATATTAATTTTACTCCATAAGGCAGAGAAAGAGCAGCTTCATGTAGAAAACACTCAAGTTTATGTTAGAATGATTTCATTAGAATCAAATTTTTAATTTCAAAAAGACAAAATTCACACAATTTAACTTAACTTCTCGTCTTTGGAGAACATTATTTTTTCTGTATTTTTAAATTCTGCTTGCTTCATTTTGTATGTTCTTCAGCAGTTTCTATTGTCTACACCTGCAGCTTTTTAACCTCTCCTGACACATTTACTCACTTTTCATGTACTGGATTTTGAGTAGTTTAATGTGCATTTTGAAAGAAATATAATTTCATTAATTAATTTGTGAATTACAAACACTGTTTTTCTCAAATTCTCAAGGAGTCTTGATTGATTCTTTCTGTACAAAAAATCTAATAACTAAAATATTTTAAACAAAACAGATCCCAGAGTGCTAACGGGACTCAACCCTTTCAGTGCAGTGCTGCCAGCAAGGACTTTAAAGACAAAGAACAGAAAACAATGGCTGGTTTTTAGACAAAATGAGCTAATTTCCAGCTCTTGCCAACATTTCCTGGCATTATTATGGTAGTTTCTTAACAAGGGTATCAGAAAAGCTCAGTCCGACCGTAGTTCAATACTAAGAAATCCTTTAGAAGTACAAAAGATATTTGACTAAATACTTTACATCTGTACAGAAACAAACATAATGCATCTGCAATCTGATCAACTGCTCAGCACATGGGAGTAGACCTGAACATCTGAGTGGTAATCAAAGACTTCTTCCACTAGAGGGCACCACTTTCATTTTATAGATCTGTCTGCTGACCCTCTCCTTTCACAAACAGAAAACTCAGACCCGCTGAAGAGCGGAGTTTAGCGACAGATTTTGGTGTGAGTTTTTCTGTTTTATTTTCAGCAGAAGACTGATACCTTCATATGTGAAATCTTTGGTAAGATGTATTGAGTATAGCTAGATAGATGCAAGACAAACAAAAAGTTGATTTAGGATCTAAGTAGCTTATTGAGTTTTCCCTCACTAAGCTGTTGCCAGTGATGACCTCATGCCTCTCTTATCATGCTTCTGTTCCTGACTAATTTCAGTGGGGGAAAAGACGATTGCGTAAACAGTTCAAAGTTCAAGCAGCACAAAGTGAACCTTTACCTTCATCTGAGTAACTCTGCTCTGTCGCTGCTTTCCTGTGGTATGTTTGATTCCCATCAGTAGATTACATTCAAAGTCATTGTTCCAATCAGAAAACTTTACCATTACTTGTTAAAAAGTCACTTAGTAATACCTTATCAAAGTGCATGCTATTTACATCAAAAGTAAACATATGATACTTTTCCTTAAGTGGATTATTTCGTAACTAAAGAAATCACACTTGTCTTTCTAAATGGATGTAAAAACAGTGCCAGATACTTTCTAAGGCGTGTTTCAATAAGTAAAGAAGTCACATTTAAATGGTTGGTGGTTGAACCTTCTAAGCCAACACAGAAACCTGCTGATATATCAGTTGTACTTCACATAACATTATGAGTACTTCTAAAAAGTGTTTTTAGTCCAAAATCAAGAGAATATTTTCCTTCTAGCTTCAAAAGTCTTGCAATCAGACAACAGTAATGGTTATGGTTGAGAAATCCTTTACCATTATGGTTTTCTTAAAAATACTATCAGACTTGCCTTCTTTGCAAAAATCTGCTACTTCCCTAGCCTTAACATAAATTCAACCACTTTCAATGAAAGCTAATAGTCAAGTACTCTGAGTCTTTCCAAATGATCGATAAACAGCTTATTTGGTGCTCGGCCACAGCTTACAAAGGACAGCAACGATTGATTAATGGAATGATTAGTAACATTTAGTCAATCTATACATCTATTTTTATAATTAGCAAATTAGATTTGCTATTCTTTCTGTTTATATCATCAAGAAAAAGACCATCAGTGAGGGAGCTCTCAATCTCAAGTTGTGTAACGTCGAACATTCACTGAGTGGTTTCTGGGTCGGAAGACCCTTTGTGGGCCTGCCAGTGTCGCAATGCAGGGAGGAGGTTGAGGAGGAGGAGGAGCAGGGGGAGGAGGAGGAAGAGGGGGCTTAATTAACAGGAGATCCCTCCAACAAACACATAACAGTAAAAGTGTCAGCAGCTGCTCCCATAGAGCACAGTCCCACTTCTCCAGATACACAGTTGTACAAGTTAGCATTTATGAGTGTTTCAGGAGGCTTAAATGAGTGTGTGCATATTAACTGTTCAATATCAGTTTGAATATTAAGATCAAACATGAGTGGTGTTGTCTTCAGAGACATAGCAGCGCCTCGAAGGCCTTCGGAAAGCCCTGCAGGCGGCAGGAAAAATCACCTCTGAATTGCAGACATGGTTACAGATCAAGAGTTTCTGTTTAAAAATAATTCTAATCTAGAGCTGGATATCAAAAGATAGTATCAAAGAATAAATGCTTTTAAGACATCAGGCAAACACTAGTCCTGCTAAGGGCTGAATTTAACCAATAATTCTCATGAATTTATTTAAATAATTGAGAAAATGCCAATTTGACAGTTCATCACAATGTACTCAAATGCAGTGTCTTTTCCAACTTACGGTCCAAAACAAAGATAAGTGGCAGACACATGAACTAACAGTGAACAGTGATATTAAACAAAAATTAGCCAACCCGCACCCTACAATGAACATTCAGAGTGGTAATTGAACAGAAAGTTCACAACTCCCTAAAACATTTACAGCCAAGTTTATTTTCCAAGCATAACACTGATATTTAGCAATTAGCTTTTGGCACAAAAAGTGTTATGCAATATGTATTTGAGGTGTGGGAGTGACTGTAAACTGCATAATAAATCAGAATGGCAGTTATTTAGTCAGCAACAGGGTGTGGCTATCTGTCTGTGTATGCATAGTTTTGAGTGGCTGTTGGGGTCTATGAGGTTGAGGGTTTCAGAAGCATCTCTTGTTATTTCCAGAGCAGGGAAAAGCTGAAACCAGATGGAAATTAAATCCAACTTGACAGCAGAAAAAACAGCGGAACTGTACAAGTGTTTCATAGGTGGTAAACAGTGGCCTCTCTCTGTCTGTGTCCCATTATTTTTTCACTTCTGCTCTTAACGTGACAGAAATGTAAACTTTTCTTTCATCAGTGGGGTTTTTTTCCCAGCAGAACAGAAATAAATCACTTACCTCATCTTAATGAATAAGAAAATTAAATAATTTGGTAAACAAATGTGATGTTATTCTAATGAGAACACAAAATGCAGCAAAAGCAAGAGGTCAGATGGTGATGGAACACAAAACCACACAAAAACATAAACAAGACTTAACAAAATGCAAAGAGTTAATTTTCAAAGTAAATGAAAAAAGAAAAGAAAAAAGAAAACAGTGCAAAAGAGGAAAGATGCTATAAAGAATGTAATGGGATCTAAAGTAAATACTGGCTGCTGGTTGGTTGGGGGAAAATAACTGAGGAGAACAAGAGTGAAGATGAATATTATGCCGATGAACATGGAAGTGCCAGTGAAACTGAGGAGGATGTGGGAGGGGTGGTAGTTTTCCATGCCAGAACTGATTTATTTTACCTGCTCTTATGTTCACGTTTGGCATCTTTAACAGTTTGCCACCCTCTGTGCTCTTCTTAGCGACACCCTCCTCTGGTTTGTGGACAGGCGAATGGGTAAGGGGAACTTGGGGTGGAGGTTGCTGGATATCCAGCTTCTCCAGCTCAGCCTTGCTCTTCTGGGGAGAGGCCTGGGTAAGGAGAAGGTAGGAGCTCTGACTCTGGGCCTCTTCCTCAACCTTGGGGGTTGGAGCTACCTTTGAAGCAGAAACTGGTGCCACATCTTTTTGCTCAAAGCTTAGGTCATCATCATCCATGGGGATTTCAGGGGGTTTGGAGGATGCAAACTTTGAAGTATCCAAAGCCTCAAGAAACTCATCAATTACACCCCTGGGTGGTCGCTCAATGAACTCGAACTCCTCAGAAGAGACTTCATGCTCAGAGACCTCCTCAGCTACTTCTGGCTCCTCCATTGTTAAGTCCTTCTTCTGAGTTTCCACCTGGAAGCTGGCAGGGTTCTTGGCCATGGCTTCCAGGACCGGAGACAGAGAGTCTGCTGTTGGTGACTCTGAATCCGAGTCCTCAGCTGGGGTCTTTTTGCTCTGGAAGTCAAGTGGCTCAAACTTTTCCGTCATTCTGGGAGAATCATGGCTTGAGAACCAATCTTTCTGCTCGATTTTGACAGGTTCCCCTTCTTTGACCTTGGTGGGGGTGGTTTCCTCTGCCTCTTTGACAAGATCAAATGCGCCAAAGCTTTTGTCATCTTCAACTTTTTCTTTGTCACAAGCTCTCACTTCCATCTCCTCAGTCATCTCCTTAAGCAGGGACACTTTAGCATCAAAGGCGAACGGGTTGTTAACGGACAGGTTGATTGGAGGGTTGGGTGACTCCATCATCCTCCGCTCAAGGATGGGACTCTGCTCCTCTGGACTACCCTCGGAGGAACCAGAGTCCATTTTGTCAGGGTTGAGTGGGGAGGACTTCAGGATATCTGGAAGTGATGGTGGCAGAACAGAATCCTCATCTTCCTCTTCATCATCATCTTTATGGCCAGATGAGAACTGATTTGCTGACTGTATGAGAGAGTCTGCCATCTTGCCAACCTCAAATGATTTCCCCTCATCCAAGATTGAAGGTGGGGAATCCTGTGATTCTCCAGTCTGTCCATACTGGACTAAATCTGGAGTGGGACTCTCGGACATTTTAGAGGCTCTACTGTCAGACTTAGAGTCTCCAAAATGGGAGTAGCCACTGTCTGCCAGTGGGGAAAAGCCTTCAAATGGGTTATTATTCTTCTTGACTTCATACATCAGGTCATCATCTTCTTCATCTTCATCAGACTGGTTGCCATGCAGGTCTGGCTCATACTTGAAAGAGCTAATAGGAGCTGTGTCCTTGGAAAAGGTATCCATGGTGATCTTGGAGTTGTCTTGCGATGTTAGGAATGGTGAATCCCTGTGCTCTGTTGGGTTAGAGGAGGCAATATGAGACTCGGGGACCTTCATCTGGGGATTCACTGGGGAGGGGCCTGTGGAGGACCTGTCTGAGCTAATCAGCTTCTCGTCAGGGGAAAAAGAAACTCCACTGTCTTCACACGGATTATGAGGCCCTGAGTCTTTCCCTAAACTCAGGTAAGGACCAGCTAATGGATCTAGAAGGTCTTCCTTATCCTTACTATGACTCAGTCCAGAGTCACCCTCTTCACCCACCCAAGGCATGTCCTTGGAATGATTAGTGGGGGGTTCAGTGGAGAAGGAGCCCAATAGTGCAGCGTATCCTGAAGTAGGGGGCTGGTTGGGACTCTCGGTCAAAGAAAGCTCCTCCAAAGAGTCAGGGGAGTGTAGAGGGGAGATAGGAGAGATGGGAGCAGGGGAATCACCCTTCTGCCCAAGTGCTTGAGTAGAGAGGGAGGGGGAGAATGCAATACAGCACATATCAAAGACATACTCCATTCCTTATAGTGCCCACCACACCTGGGGGACCACTACCAAAAAATAGTTAAGTCATAGAGACGAGGACCAAACAAATGCTGCCCAAAATGTCAATGCAGCTGGAAGTTATCACTTCCAACTATCATTAACAACATAACATGTACGTTCTACAGTACCGCACCTAAAAATACAATCAGTGGTTCTCAGTCCTGGAACTGCGGAGATCCCAGCACTTTACTCACATCGTAAAAGCAAATCAATGTGTGCCAGCCAATCAAGATCAGGCAATATTTGCTTATGAGGTATGTTCTTCTTCTGTGAAGGTGCAGTAAGTCGTTCAACCAACAAATTAATTTCAAGGTTTAAATGTCATAAATTTGTTAGCTAAGCTGGTTTTGCTTAACGCAGATGGCCCACCTCCACGAACTCTTCATAAGCTCTGGTTCTGTTAAATCTAATAAACTCTAATAGAAAACCAATGTAATTTTTACAAATTAAAGAGATTTATGCTGTCAGAGGAATTTTGCTGGTATGCTTTTTTTTGTCAATTGTCGCTTAGAGTGAAGAGTTACATTAAGCAAAAGATAAAGTTATCTGAGCAATCACCCCACAATTAAACATTTCATTCCTGATGGGAACAATCTTTCAAGGATGACTATGTCTCAATCCATAGGGGTCACTGAATGTATTAATGATATGTAATATCCACTATGGACTCTAACATGGCTGAGCAAAATTTTCCCAACTATAGATAGCATTTCCCCCTCCATCTTAAGAACAACAAATTAGAGAATATCTTGTGAAAGAATAGTATTTCATCCTCTATATCCAGGGTGGAGGGTGGAGGAGGCTTAGGAAGTGAGTCAAGACCTCCATGTCTTTAGCATTGTCTTCAGGTCTTTCTGGGGGATCCAAAGGAGTTCCCAGTCCAGATAAGATATGTAATACCTCAAATACTGTACGTTCTGATATTGCCTCAGTATCTTCTACTAGTTGGACAAAAGCTGGAAAGGAATTGTAAATAGATGTATTGATGGATGGAGGAGTGGATTAATTGAAAGGATATGTGTTAAATTCCTCCAGTACAGTTTCAGAGACTTCAGAGAAAGCCAAGGGATTTTTAAACTGTTCTAGTGGCAAGTGGGGCCCAGCACCATACTTATAAACTTCATGTTAGTTTTGCCCTTAATTTGTCATCTGTCCATATGTCTGCTGAAACTTGAACCCCTTGCTGCTTGCACTTAACTTTGTTAAAAGAAAAATTTAGAGCGTTAATAATCATCAATCCTTTTGGACTTAAACAGAACTACAATAAACAGTGTAGATCACCTTTGACCGTCACGATTTGGCAGCATTTGTCTGGTCCTTACTGTACCACTGAGGTATGATGTATGGTGGTAATATTTTTTTGCCCCAGGTCTGGTGCCAATATACCATGCCCAATGTATCTTAAAGACACACACTGTTAACTAATAGGTTAATAATGATTCCTCTCTTAAGAACAGAACGTTTTTAAAAAACACAATATATACTAGGGGTGCAAACGAGTACTCGTTCATTAAATAATAATCGGTTACAAAAAAATGTAATCTGTAATCGTTTTGTAGTCCACATTTTTGTAAATTTTTCTTGTTGCATTGTGGGTTCTATGATAGGCCTAATTCAAAACAGAAAAAAAGGAGCACTAGCGCAAAAAGAAAATAGATGACAAACAAAGCGCTGATAAAGGCTCTGTGCTGAAACGCGTCTGTTGTTGATCCGTACGCTGCTACCCTAATAAAAATATCCCTTTAATTAATTGAATTAACCCCCCTATGAATTCACAATGAACAAAAAGTCCCAAACAAACAAAATATGCAATATGATCCACGAAAGTTCAGTTCAAATTGTCTTTTTAGTCCACAGAAAAAGAAGGACTTTCACTTTGCGATTACCGCTTTACTCCGCTAAACCAATGACGTTTGATCATCCAGGACAGAGCAGTATAACTAGATGTTTTCCTATATTTTGGAATTTTAGATGATTATTCTTTTAATAACTACAAAATGGAACAACCTTATAGGGAGAAATAGCTCATAGCGGACGGACGAGCGAGATTGAGCGAGTGTGTCATTACGCACAGAGGAGATAGATGAAACAGACAGACACTTCACCTTATTCTATTGTAACTTCATTTACCAGAGTAAAGTGTGCTCTACACTGCAGACTGTAGTCTTTGTTAACACAATGTTGCTGTCAAAACAGCTTCAACGTGCGATGAGTGCGCACTGATGTCTGCACGTCCGCTCGCCACACTGCTCTAATAATAATTGTTAAATTGTGTTAAAACGGTCATAACACGTCTGTGTGAATTTTTATTTGAGGTTTGCTGTCTGTTGAAGTAAGAAATGTCATATTTGAATGTTAATACAAAGGCATCTTACTAACAATTATTAAAATCCCGAAGATTCAAATTAATCAATAGATACAGTCGGCATCGCGTCATAGTTGTGGGCGGGGCCTCCCGTGGGGGAAAAGAATCACAGAAAAAAAAAGAACTACAAAACGATTACTTGAGTACTCGCTTAAACAATGGGAAGAGTAATCGATTAGAGAAAATTTTGCATTTCTGCACCCCTAGTATATACACACACACATATATCATATATACATACGTCCATATAACTTATTAATGTTTTAGTCCTGTAAGCCACTAAGAAGAATCATTATTCCTTTTCAACTACTTGTGAAAGTTAATGTAAGTCTACACTAACACAACAATCACATGTGAGTCACAATGCAACACTAACAAAAGCAAATTCCCAAACATCAAATTTAGCTTTTCAAAGATACAAGCATCTGTGCAAATGCTACAGGCAATAAAGATCTATAACTTGTTACATGCAAAGGGTTATTTTTGCCACTTATATATGACAAACGAGGGAGTGAACGAAAGAAGTGCTGAAAGTAAAATAATGACAAGAACAGGAAAAAACAGCGAGCAAAGAGAACTTGCCTGTAGGGAATTGCATCAGAGGATGTAGTTGAGCTTTAGAAGGAGAAGGTACATCTGTGAAAGAAACCAGAAAAAGCAGCAGAAAGTAGATTCAGTCAGTCAGCAAGCCAAGAAGATAGAAAGAGACCAGAGGAAGTGATAGACATCATCTCTGCCACAAATTAACATGTTTCAGATGTCAAAGCATTAAACAAAATGAAACAAAGTATAGAGCTAAGATTACGAGGATGAAACTACTTTCAATTTAGCTAGCATTTTCAGTACATGCAGGAATTAAGGCCCATTTCACACTGTGCAGCATTGTTTGAGCTGTGACAGGAGAAATAATGAAAAACATGGGTGGAACTGAGGGGAAACGAGAGCTAAAATTAAGGTGAACTCCTGTTTCCTCCAAATGAGAAAGGGGCTTTATTCAATAGTTCTTTTCTGGTTCTTATAAAGGGATGGGTACGAGTACTCAGGTTCACAAGTATGTTGTTCACAGTATTACCAGAACTCAACTCAGTTAGCGTTACAACAGTAACTGAGCTTTCTGGTTTGCCTAACTGAATATACTCAGTAAGAAATTCAGTTTTATTTAACATACTGTACACGCAACAGTCGCAGTAAGCCGAATTACGGCAACAGTACTTTATGGCAGCTATGGTAACTCTCTAGGGACACATTACTCCAATGGTGAGAACACATTTTAAAATAAAATAAAAAAACATGCAGTGAAATAAAAATCGGGTTAAACTTGCATATCACAGAAATAGTTCCATGTTTAACCACATGAGGTTAAAGCAGAAGGGGGAAACCTGAGACAGACAACAGGCAGTCTCACTTCACATAATTTACAAACCCAGATACGCTCCAATGAAGTTTTGTGGAAGGAGAAAGCAAGAACAAAGAGCTGATTACATTTGTAGAGACCGAGTACAAGCCACCACCATGGACAACAAAAGCTACGAGAGAAGAAAAGGTACAGAAGAATTGTTTAAAATAACCATAGAGTTATATGTTACCATGTAGCAGTTTTATTCAGAGTTAGGATTTGAAGACCCCTGTCCTACAGACACATAACACTGATAAGCTCCACACTGCAGAAAACAAAGCGGACCACAAGGAGGTTTGTGTCCGACTTTTTTTTTTTTAATGTTAAACAATATAAAACCAGCAAGTTCCTGAATACTCGTTCGTAAAGTTATGCGAGTGCTCGAGCATCTAGACCACTGTAAATGCCCATCACTAGTTTGAATAACCTATTTTGTTGAGGAGGGTGAGGTCTCAAAAAATAATTGACAACTTCAGAACATATTGATGAATTAAATTCTTTAGTTTTACAAAAGCACCATTTGTTAACTAATCAATCAATTTTTATTTGTATAGCGTCAACTCATAACAAGTGTTATCTCGAGACACCTTACTTATTGCTATGTTACAAAGATCCGGCCTATCCATCATGAGCAACTAATGCTATAGATAAGAGAAAACGTCAAATATTCTGAAGTGTGGCTTTTTAATTACAGCTTCGGTGTGTTAGATCACTGTTAAGGACAACCAGAGGGGAACACATGGTTGTCTGCAGGGTATTCTTAACCCATTTAACAAAGCTGTTCTACAGAAATCTCTTGCTAAGCAGTTAGCACAGACCAAACGCTGTATTAAACCTCAACTCTTTGTACAGAGCCAAATGTGAACATCTGTTGAAGGCACAGTGTTTCATTTGGTGGTAAGGAGACAACAGAACAGGCATACCATTTGTCAGCAGACAATATAAACATGACGACACAAACACTTGAAGGAATCTTGGTGTTCATGCGTTACTTTTAATGACTTCTTCCCCTGATTTCCAACTCTATCCACTATCCTATCCCTACAATAAAGGAACAAAAAGCCCAAAAATAAATCTTAATTTTTTTTTTTTTTTTTTACACTTGACCTTCAAGTGGGGCGGGGGGGCCGGGCTGCCCCCCTAATATAATGGTAGGGGAAACACTGGCTTATAAAAGACAAATTAAGCTGAATTCAATAAGGACAGCATGCTAAAAACAGGCTGCTTCTAGTTATTTTATCTAATTAAATAAATTACCATTTACCAAACAGGCAAAGGCATGTGCAGGACACCAAAAAACTCCAAAGTAGAAAACTTTGAGGACACGGAGGATAAAGGTTAATTAATTAAATAAAATTCAACAAAACTACAGAAGCTTTGTGTTATTGCTGCATATGAAGCAAGATTATTGGAAACATATTTTGATGGATTATTGTCTTGTGTTTAAAAAACAGCGTGTAGAAGGCCTGTCTAAAAAGTCTTGGTTAGCGTCAAATCCAATATTATTAGATCTAGAAAGGAATGTAGAAAAACATGAAATAACTCAAACCTTGAAAAACATGTAAAATATCGTCAAAACAATCAGACCACCACTGAGTTTATAATCCAACACACAATATACTCCTGAGTCCTGACTTCAAATTAAAGAGTCCTTTGTTCAGACCAACAGTTCAAAAATCTCAAAGATTAACTTCCATTTTTAGATCCCTTAAGCTCAAAAGCTAAATCAGTGGTGGTACCAGCATTCTTTGTTTGGGAGAGGAGGAGGAGACCCCTTTGGACACTTTGGCTACACAGTAAAAGAGAAACCATGAAGAAATCCTGAAAATAAGCGAGGCCCTGTTTGACCTCAAGTTTACAGCCAGGTTCAACCAAATTAAAAAAACTCATGTTGCCAGGAGGAAGCAAGCCGTTAACAAGACTTGACTTTGTTCTTCAGGTGAGCAATAAGCTCACCATATTGGTATGAATCCAACCAACAGCATGTGTGGGCTGTCAGATACAATACACAATGACAACTGTATTTTAAGGACAACTTCACACCTATAGGAGCAAGGTGTACTTTCGCATTACTGTTGCAACCTTGTGTCCATTGCGAAAACATTTTTTAATTAACTTATAATACAAAACTGTTCTATTTTATCATAAAGACCTTGCCTATTATTACCACATTTTTGTAGTTTTTTCAGGATCAATGTAATCCAGTGATTGTTGTACGTAAACCAATGGGCACACAGCTGCTAACAGCTTGGTCAGCACACAGACCTTTCTTTGATCTGTAGAGAAATAGATGTACAATTTGATTCCTTAAAACGCAGTAATGAAAGACTTGTGGAAAAGATGTATAATGAAGACAAGATAGTCACTCAACTGGAAAGTAACTGCACATGTAAGTGCACCACCGCTTGACACACTTGGAGGGTGATAATGCTTGTTGTAACTGGATATGCTAATATCGGCCAATATTATCGGCTGGCTGATTGATAGGTCGGGCTCTAGAAAATAAACATGTATTTTCATCAAATGCATCCTAAAAACCGACCCTAAAGTTGTGCAGTGTTGTTCAAATTCCCAAAGACGTCATGGGAAGTATAGTTATCTACTTGATGACCTCCTTTACTTCCAACACACAAAAACTGCCACTGAACAAAATAAAAATCAGTGGGTTAATCCCTCAAGTCATTTAAAGCAGCAAAATACAGTGAGGAAAAGGCAAATACTGCAGAAGTGCTCTTAAGCAAGACTTAAGATTGGAAAAAAGCATTGATCAGTTCCAATTGTAAATATTAAGCAGGACTTTCAAATACATTCTACAGGTAATAATATAAGTTAAATGTAATCAAGAATATTTGCAGTTAAAAGCTTTCATGAAATTTTGTTAACAAATTACAAATCAAGTTTACCCAATCACCGTCACTAGCAAAGCTCAACTCATGATGATTATCAAAGAGATTAATCTCTGAATCAGGTTTTTGTACAAATTTCTGCAAATGTTTTGATCTGATTGTGATAAGGCCAAAATGATTCTTCGTATGAGGCCGTTTTGTTGGTTACCTCTGCTGTCGAGTTTTAGATTCCAGCTGTGAAGAAGACCTGGAGGAAATCAATAATAAACCAATAAGACACATTAACATTAAACTTGTAAACTCATTCAGCCTGAGATTCAAACAGTTGGATCCAAACTTTTTTCCCATTTAAGTGGCACTGTTTATACTAATTACAAGTTTTTGGAATATTTAGTTTTAAATTTAATGTAAAAGACTACATCTTACAAAAACTGATGCAACATTTTAAAACCTGACACTTCCTCTGTGTATTGGCTGACATCCACAGCACTATAACGTTTTCGAATCCACAGAAAGAATGGCGGTCAACGAACTTTTAATTTTTATCTGCTTTTTTGCTCTGATTATCTAAGATCCACATACCCACTTAATCAAACCCTTCACCAGAAAGAAAGACTTAAAATGAGGGCGATAGGATTTGAAACACTATGGTTGTCGGCTGATTGTTTGACTTGAAACTAAAAATAAATAAAAAAATACTGAAAGCCTGGGATTTACCAAATAAATTCTATTTGATTAACAAAGGAGTGAAACCTAACATAAAGTTAGTGTAATTATCGTCTACAACAATGAAGGGTGAAGAAAAGAATATTCTTAATCCAGAAAACAAAATCATTAGGTTCTTCTTTTACGGTATCAGATCAATTCTCCAGGTTGACGAAGCAGGTAATATATGAACTTCATTGACCAAATCTTGCTAACCACAACCGAGAGCCAGCCAATTCCTCTCTGGAGGGAGGTGGTGAAGATCAACTGGGACTGGGGAAGTCAGGAATGGATGCCCAGCCAGAGTAACCTGAGGTTCTGTTCAGATCATCCGGGTTCTTATCAGGTTACAGCCGACACACAATGCTTTGCTGACTCACTGTGAGCACTACAATACAGTCCTGCAACCTCACCGTTTTAACAAGATGTCGTCAAAGCTTTAATGTTGGACTAAAGTAATGATAAAAGTACATGATGACGATGAGAGTATTTAGGAAGTCCCTTCTGTAAACAGTCAGATCTGTGATGAGTCAGCAACCAGATGAAAACTACACACAAAAAAAGAAAAAGAAAAAGAGAAACAACTAAAAGTGTGCTACGTTCAATGAATCAATCAACTAGACAACCAAGCCCTATCCATTTGCTTTAGACAAGCTGAACCAGATCAAACTCTGCTATAAAACCCTATAATTTCTATAAAAGAACCAATCTGCTTATACAGGATTTGAAACTCCAACTCTGCTTCACTGTGTTGCTCTATACACTGAGGAATGTGTCTCGTCCATGAGCTATAAGTATCTTGAGGAACGCCTCCCAGTTGACACTGATATACGACTTCAGGCAAACATGTCACCTGCTGCTGCCATCTTGTAGAATACAGAACTCAATGTACAACTCCTGTCAGAGCCCCCTCTGTGTCCTTCAGGTGCTCAGGAGTCCAAAAGTCTGAAACAACTCTTTCCATTATTTTGTTAAAAGGTGAAACTTTAAATCTAACAAAGCAGGTTACTTTGGTTCCTGCTAGTTAGTCCAATGACAAAGACAGCAGTATCTCTGCAGTGACAACTGACTTCAGTGTCTCTGCTGCAGTCTCCTCTTCCACAAAAAAAACTAACAGTTATGTAATTTTGCAGAAACCCACATTTCACAAAAGACCCACTGAGATTATTAGGGGTTATGATCCATTTCTGACTCTCACTGAATGCTCCTTAACAGTCAGCAGCTTCGGAGGGGGAACCATTTGTCTTGGGATCCATCTTTGATTCATTTTTTAGTACATTCCTGTCTGCAGAGATACAGCACAGAGAGAGAGAGCATCCAGCAAATTAAAAACAGTCTTGAGTGCTGCATTTCATCTTGAAGTCCACGCTAACTACTGCAGCAGGAGTTACACACGTGTGGTTCACACTAATGAGCCTGATGAAGATAACGGTAGCAAAGAGTGATAATAATTCCAATCATCGTTACTAAGTAAATGGCAATCAAAAGTTGCTTATCAAGAGCTTCACAGGTTTTGAAGGGTGTAGTTTTAAAATTTTGGACAGAGTCAGCTAGGCTAACCATTTCCCCCTGCTCCCAGTCTTTACGCTAAGCTAGGCTAATCACATCACGACTACAGATCTGTAATAAAAAATAAAATAAAAAAGTCATCAGAGTGAAGTCTGTACCATCGGTTAAGATAAATCTATTTCTGATTTTAACTTTATAGAGGGATAGGTTTTCATTAACAGACGTCATATCTGAATTGGATGTTGTTGATGCTAGCTAGCTAATGATGCTAGCAGCAAAACATCAGATCACAAGTTTCATTGTAGAACTGGTCTTTGTTTGGAAATGGATCAGAAGGGGATTTTTTTGAAAATTACGTTTGAATTTCTCCGAGTATAAAAAAAGGTTTAATTGTCACGATTTGTTTAACCTAAGGAATGTAATCTCAAATGATAGTTGACTAAGAAAGCTGCATGCCCTTTCTTTAAAAGCTGAAAAAAAACAGCCCTAAAAAATTAATCAAATAACTGATCTTCTTAATGACTGTTGCGACAAGAAGAAAAGGTTTTCAGCCAGCTATATGAAGCACTCTGTTCTACTTTATGACTTGGAGGATAATAAGGCTGATTTGACATTACAAATATTCACTCAGCACAGCATTAGGGCACCAAGACGAACTTTGATGTGATGAATCAGCACCATATCATCTTTCAGTTCACAGATCTGGAAAGCTCTGTGCTTATCACAGCGATAAGAGTGAGATTTAAACCAGATTAACATGTGGTTCTGGTCATATTTAGGAGTTTGTCTCACTTCACTGAAAGCCAGCTGCTGTGTTGGCAGAGTTAAAACAACAGATACAGGCCTGTCTGCAGTTGTTGCTTTGGGTGGAGGGCTCCAACTCTGAAGCACTTAACCCCTCTCATGTCCAGCCTTCACCAGGATACAGAGAAAAACAAGAACACACTGGCCACGTGTCTGACTTCTCCTCTGTTCATCTAATCCACCTGACCACATCACAAGCGTCTCACAAACACACACTGACAGATGTAGGTGACCCAAAAATAAGATGTAGGCCGGCTGTGATCGCCAAGCCCCGCCAAGCCCCCGACGATTAACCAGCCCAACCCACAGACACACCATCTGATGGGACAAAAACTCACTTCAAACACCTCTTTAAAGAGTAACAACAATAATCTGTGTGAAGTTGGAGTCAAAGCAGACCTCATCTTATCAAGCCTTTGAACAGAAGAGATAATACATTGGAAAAAAAGAGTGGCTGAAATATTAATTTCTGTTCAGACAAACATTTGCTACTAGTGCAAGAGCAGCCCTATAACGTCATACTTTGTTTCCACTTTTATTTGAAAGAAGGTAAATGTCTGACAGTCTAAATATAAAAGATCTGCAGCATATTAGCAAAATTATATGAAATGAAAAAGATCAAATCAGTTAAGCTCCAAAAATTATATAAACAGATTAAACAAAACAAGAAGAAAAAATACCTATGAGCGCTTTTAGTTGTTTACTGGAGCAACAGGTGAATACCACCTGCTACCAAAACAGCTAATAGGGTTTACTACACTCACCTAACCATTCTTTCTTAATCCATCAGCTCATCATTTATCCATAAAAGCAGAACATAATGTGTAATAATGTTGTCTTTTTTTTTTTTATAATAAAAACAATTACAATCCCTTCACCCCTAACCAACTTTCACAAAAGTCCATATTACCACATTCATATATATATATATATATATATATATATATATATATAAAAATTACATCGTGAGATAGAGGCCAATTAAGTGAAGGAAAAGTAGAATAAAACCTAAACATTAATGAAAAATACTCAGTCAGACTACACTTATCCTTGCAGATTGATCATATTAATCATGTTCATGTCTGTCTTTTGAACAGATGCTTTAACTGGCCCTCATGGTTTATCAACCTCCATCACTGGCCTTGCCAGGCAGCCCCACCCTTCCTCTGTGTTGCTTCCCATGCCTGGAGGATGCATGGCAGGCCTGTTTACCTGCTCTCCGTCATATCTCAAAAAACAACAATAAAAGCAGCAACAACAGCTCTCCATCGACACTTTCTGTAATTAACCTCACTCCAAACAATACCAAAAATGCTACTTCAGGAGCATTCAGACTGGTTGCAGCTTACAGTGGCACAGGGAGGCTCACAGGCCTCTAACTCCACTGTTTGGATGATTTAAGGTGTAGGTTTGGGTGGGGTTGAGGGAGGTCTCAACGGACTGCAAACAGGCAGACATCGAATAAATAACACAACAGAGCGTTAAAGTTATTCTGGTTTTAGTGCGTTAATGCAGGGAAGCTGGCAGGGAGGGGACGCAGAGCGGATTCCTTTGTTGTGACTAATCTCCGGGTTACAGCTTTGGCTCGCCGTGAGGTGCTAATGGTTTCCATTATCGGACAGCTCCTTGTCAACGTGCTGCATTTTTCTAAATTACTTACTTCCAACAACCAATATGATACAAAACCCCATCTTACATGCATTTCCCTGTGATAGTTAACGCATTACCATCATAAAGGCATAAACATGTTCCTGAGGCGGCAGCAAGCTTACGTCGGACATAATAGTCAATATAATTGCTGTAAACCAGCCGACATCACACAAGAAAAATCTCACACCAACTATATTTTTTTTTTGCGCTATTCAACACCCGGTAGCCACTAGTAAAAACCTTTGAACTTTTTTGTTTTTATTTATATAGCCAAAGACCTAATGAAGCGTGTCCGATAATGGAACTCTGTTAGCAAATACCGCTAGCAGCAGCGGGCACGCAGCGGGCACAGTCATAGAGCAGATGGGCGCTGCTCAGTCTGACACATTAATGTCATCAATAAAGTTCAAATGGAAAATATATTACTCTGTAATACACGACTGACATGAAGATTAAGTGAGCTACATGCTATCATTAAATAAAGTCGGGATGATGCAATTTGCCGGCTCGTCCAGTCAACACTTCACAATATGCCTGCTGCCATTTATTTGTCAAAACAGGTGGGCCGCATTGCTACAACACAGCAAAACCGGGGATAAACTGCTATCTTATTCAGAGCCAAGGAGAAACTAAGCATGTTTGCGTTCATCAAAACAGAACATCAACCCTTAATAATACTTTTTTAATGTTTTTTTCCCCCCCATTCACAGTGCAGTGAAACAGCAGGATCGCCTCATCACCGCTCGCCTCAGGGTAGCATCACTAGCCCGCTAACCGGCTAACCTCGCCTTGACGCGACTACATGGGCTAATTTTTTTTCGCAAAATAAAGACATTTAATTAAGATTAAGCAAATACCAGCATACAAAGTTGATGAAACCGTTAAAAGTATTTTTCACTCGTGTTTTTAAGTCATCTTTGGGCATGTGGACTTACCCCACGATGCTAACGCAGCTCAAATCAGAAACCGGTGAGATGGAGATGATGAAAAAAAAAACCCATTAAAAGCGTCGAACTAGATTCCCTTCATGCTCAAGAGAAAATACGATTATTAATGTAGTTAAAACTGCTTAAATGAATCGTCCCAACATAAAATGATCGTCATGATTCCTTGAAAGTCACTTACAAGACGCTGGAGCCGACGGTTCTTCTGTCACCGCAGGTTGCTCTGCTGCCTCTGCGGGGGCTGGGGCAGCTTTCCTGGGTTCAGCCGCTGGGAGGGCGTCGCTCTTCGGGACAGGTTCTGGCTCGGGGGCAGCCTGTGGCTCCGGTACGATCTTTGTACTTTCCGGTTCGGCTTTAGGGGCAATAACTTCAGGCTCCTCAGCAATAAAAGGAGTTTCGGGCTCGAAATATTGACTTGTAGAGTCTGGGATCGCCTGCTCTGGCTCCGGTTCTGGTTCATTCACCTCTGGTACTGACACTGGCTCTGGGTCCATAAGGAGGGAAGGCTCTGGTAACGTTACAGGCTCCACTGGAGCACTGATGGCACTTTCTGTGAACTCATGTGGCGCACTGTCTTCAGCTATGTGCCGCTCCAAAGCGTCCTGAGCTCCACCGACCAAGTCCACAATATCATCCACGCTGAAGAGGTCTTGTTTGGGCTGGTCCAGCTCTTGGTCCGGTTCGGCCTGATAGTGGTGCACTGCCTCACTGAACAGAGGAGTAGTAGAAGAGACGTCATGTTCCATGCTGTCTGCCATTTTTTTTTTTCCAAACTGAGTTTTTTTGAGGTGGAAAAAGTTTGATATCCGGTAAGTTTTCTTCCTGTCACAAACTTCTACCTGGGTGCGCCGTGAAACCGAACCGGTAACCCCCTCCGGTAAGTCTGCTTTTGACACCGGACGAAGTTGGACAAGTGCGCCACACGACAGTTACCACAGAGTCGGACCCGAGTCTCAGATGGACGCTGTAAAGTTGAGAAGGACATGAGGGGAGAACTCCGCTGGCCAATTACCTGCGGCTTAACCCGAGACTGACAAAATGGTTTGGCCAATAAGAGCGTGTCAAATTGGACTCCGATCCCGCCCACCTAAGCGGGGGCGTAATTGGACACCTCCTCCATCAAAGCACCTCTGAATCTTAGCTGGAGCAGAGAGTTCAGAAGTCTCCTCCTGTTCTGACATAACTTGTACTCCAACAGGGCAATTATTACATAACTTTGGCCCACTCCTTTTCTGTTTTTTGTGTGACTCCTGTTTCTGACAGCCAACCACTTAACTTAAACAAAGAGAAAACTATGATAAACGAGGTACTGAAAACTTCAACTTCAGTAAACTGTGTAAAACTGTTAAAGTGATACTTCATTAAGGAACAAAAGGTAAGGTAGCCTACTCACAAAGGCTGCTCACTTGTTTTATTCACAAAAATGCATTTTTATTGATTTTAAGCCTTCGTTAGACATTTGCTGGTGGAGAGATAACAGGAAGTGAATGGAATGACATGTACCAGGACTTTGTGTTCCCAGCTCAGAGAGGGTTGTATAAGTAACGAGTGCTCTCAAAGTGTGAAGAAAAAGTGCTATATTTCACTCTGAAAAGTATGGGAATGCTCGAGTACTGTCATCTCAAACATATACTTAAGTTTAGTACAAAGTAACTTTCAGCTTAGTGGACTTGTTGAAAATTAGAAAAAAAGAGAAAAAAGTCAATCCTGAGGCAACTTGTCACTCGACAAAATATGTGTAATCATAGGGTTTCACAACAGTCTGCAAAGCAACGCTGCATTCAGGGAACCCAGGACTTCAAGTTCAAATGGCTTAATGCAGTAAAGATAAAGATAAGTGGATGGCTGTATGTTGGCCTACTAAGTCTTCTGAAGATTTGTGACATATTGTAATTGTAGCGCTACACTTTCAACAAATCACATTTAATCTGCGTGAAGCGCCTTAAATGAGAGGGATTCATGTTTTACAGATGACAGACAAGCTGATAAGCAGACATTGAAACAATCAGAGGTTAATGCCAATAAATTGTAAATATAAAGTGAAAAAAAGAAAACACAAAATAAGCAGTTCATTTAATAGTATATTTAATTAGTTTCTTTAGAATATTTTGGTCAAAAACCAGGCTGAAAATGTAGGTTTTAAGTTCATGACTTAAGATCTCAGCTGATAAAATATTTAAAGATTCAGCTGCTCTCAGATCCTCCGGCTCTGCAGGCATGTCCACAGATCTGTGACACTAATCCCAAACAGTGAGGACAAGAAATGCTAGCTACCTTTGAGTACTTCTGCATGGGTGGGGGTAAAACTGTTTAATTAAGACGCCAAATTATTATAAGCATAGAGTGCATGATGAGTCATCAACATATTTTAATGTTTTCAAGGCAACTCTAAAGAATACCCACACTATTATACTTGTCAATGTTGAACCAGATACATGTGTGAGGGTATGTGATTGAAAAATATAAAAATATTTCATTTCCTGTACATTTAATACGACCAATAAACAGGAGCCATGCTAGCATCTCTTTGAGCCATACTCTCAGTATATTTACAGTACACACAATGACAATGTTAACATCCTCCATTTTAGTATATTTACAATGTTCAATGTTTTAATTTAGCATGTTGTAGCATAATGTCAATTAGCTAAATAGCAGTTACCACAGCAAACTGAGGCTGGTTACAATACAATTACAATCACACAAAAGTTGTTAAAACATGTCATAAAACCTAAATGTAAACCTGGTGATGGAGCAAGATGGAAAGTCAGGCGTTCATCAATGTGTCGGTTGTATGTTCTTTGGACAGTGAATGTCTGTACACAATTCCATGCAATAGCTGTTGAGATAAGTTTCTTCAGGGGAAGTAGAAGGTGAAAACGGGAAGCATGACACTGTAGGAGAGCAGTGAGCTGAGCTGGGCTTTAGTAGGAGAGATATAGAGTTACACAGCATACTGATGACAGGCCAGAGTCTATATATAACATGTGAATATATGTGTCTGTAAGTAAATATGGATACTGCTGAGGTAGAGGCAGCCAACATATGATAATGTGACGGAGACAGTGAGAGGGTATAGGAGATGTCTCTGAACCAAAGTCTGATTGGTTCCACTCTGACACCGTACGGTTTGTATGATTGCATGAGGAGATAATATATCTAATTTTACTGCTCACTATAAATATGTCTTGAAAACAGAAACACAAGTGTTTTTCCCAGAAACTAGGCACGTGTCGTTTTTTTTGTTCAATACCAAATACACAGTCCTACTTCCCCTCAGAGCCTTGGTACTTGAGCACTGATGAAATCTACAGTTTTCAACTGTTTTAAGTATTAATGAGCCTTTAATAAACATGGTGTAAATTATTTGGTTAGGCCCATTGGGTTAGACTGAAAAAGTCTTTGGTCTGAAGGCTTGGAGCTAAGAGCACAGACAGGAAGTCGCACAGCATTGAGTGATGGACTATCATCTTGTTGGTTTAGATGTGCACATACATTTGTGTTAAGTAAATCATATTGCACCAGAAATACAGCAATCAAAATCCAAAGGAAGCTGGCTAATCGATCAATGTTTTTTCCCATGATCTAAACTAATTATCCTACAGCAGGAACAGATTCTTAGAGAACGTGAGCGGGTGGAACTTTTGATTCAAATTTGTTTAAAGATGGTGTAGAACGGGACTGAAGCTACACAAAAGGGAACAAAACAGAATGCAGGGCTGACAGAGAATAGTATTTGGAAAACAAAACAAAAGAATAAGATAATATCTTTAACAGTTTTTGTAATTAAAGCAACTGGAATTCTGTTGTCTCCAGCCCGGGTGAAGCTACTGATTGTACAAGGAGGAGCACCTGGCCTCAGCTTGAAAAGCCAGTGCTTGTTTCAGGAAAGAGAGGCTTTTGGAGTTGGAACTGCTGTGCCTCTCAGCCAGGGATCGTCTGTTGTGTTTTGTTATATTAGTTTCTCAGTTGATCTTTGTTATCAATGAGTCTGTCTTTTGATAATCAATCCATTAGCTTTGACTATGGTAATGTGTATAGTGTGTTTTATTGGGTGAATTTGTGGATTGTTTTTTGCCTTATGATGGGGCGTAACAAACAGAAGCTATCGGAACAGAAGTTAGCAACAACAACAAAAAAGCTAACGTAAATTGGGCTTAGAGGTTGTCTTCAGAATGTAATATTGTATCCATGATGCCGCTGAAAACTTCTAAGACAGTTAGCATTAAAAAAAAACATGTAGGAAGATAATTGGTCACATTATAACATTTCATTATCTTAGTGATATAATGTAACTTTCTGTTGGGTTGGATCTGACACCAGGAAGTTACTTGAACAATCAATCACATAAATCAGTGGAAAAGTCACAGCATATGTGAGTTAATGTATGATAATATTAAATACTACAATTAATGCAGATCTACTGATAATGGTATTTAATAAATTCTGTTTTCTGACACCTTGATCTGACAGTTTTACTTTTCTCTGTAGCACTAGTTAGTTTTCATTATCATTAATGTCATCAATGTTGGGCTTAAAATATTTTTGCCTTATGTGGAACATACTTATCAACTCATCCAGACCTTAGCATTGCTAGCTAGTGGCTAACTTGCCAAATGTTGGCCTCCTTGACTAATTTGTGAAAACAAATGATTTGTTTGTATTAATTAAGACATCTGCTAAGTTTACGGGAACACTGAACCATCAACTTAAACATGAAAACACAGAGATTTGAGTCATGTTTAATGTCGACCTGTTGAACAAGTAAGCAAGACCAGCAGGTGACTCTGTGGCCGTTGGGAATATAAGACTCTGAAGTCAGGGACTTTAGAGCTCTATAACATTGGAAGGCGCACAGCACAGAGCATATAACATCTGCAATATGCATATTTGAGGTTTTTGTATATATATTTTTATAGTCTTATTTTTGCTTAATTTAATATTTCTGTATTTCTTTGTATCTTTTTATATTTAATCTTCCCTTTGATTGTGAATTTTTTGTTTAAGTGATATTTAAATGTTGTATTTTAATGTGTCTCTGTCCTTTTGTCATGATCTTTGATGCATGCAGTTTGACTTGCCTTGCTGTTGAAATGTGATAGAAATAAACTTGACTTGATTTGACTCATAAATGGGGAAACCCCTTGCCAAGTCACAGGTTTAACCAGTTCAGTTTATTGAGGAGAAATGCTATGACTCAGTTTCATGACTGACAGCAACTGAAAGAAAGACTGAAGCCAGGTAAGAGAGTGTCACAGTTTAAACAGATTGACTCTCAGTGTTTGAGGTTAAATGGTTATGAGAAAGCTCCACAGCTTTCCAAATGTAACAGAAAAGTTTGTGTTTCACTATGTGTCATTTAAGCGTAAATATATATCCAGAAACATTCAGTCTGTCACTATGGATTAATTTCCATCTCGACCACATAAACTAAGAATCCAATCAGATCCTCCCAGTATCAAATGCTCATGTTTTATTTAAAGACTGGGTAATGAAAATTAAGATCTGGAAAGATGGGGGTCGTCACATGTCTCTATCATCTCAGTGGTGATGTTGCATTACGTGCTTGAGCACTATGTTAAACATGCTAAACCTCGAGTGCAGTACTTTCAATATTTGTTGTGTGTGTCAGTTGTGGAGGTAATATTCAATAAAAGTGTCAATAAAAGTACTAATGCCAGACTGTAAAAACACAAATGTAAAAAAGGTTTTGAATGATGAGGTTTTGTTTTTAATAATACATTATAGTTAAATCAGTCAATAGGGTTGATTGACCCCCTTAGATTTTTATTTCATTTTAAATATGATAATTTCCTACTTTGAATAATTTGAAATCATTTGACATAATTCAGAGGTTTGGACTGTTGACTGGGCAAAACAGTTCTGGTGAATGTGTCACTTTAGGCTTTGGGTCATTCACAATTTTTGCTAAACCAGAAGAACCCATTAGAAGAGGATTGATCAGCAGATTAATCTACAATCCAGATCCAAGTCAAACAGTAAATCCCTGCCTTTACATCAATGCTTTAGTTAGAATATTTGCTATGGGAGAATATAAAATAGTAGAAAATATTTTACTTTGAATACTTTAAATGCATACCACATATCTTAATCACATTTTTTCAATGTTCAATTCAGGACTTCTGTTTTACCAGATTATTTTCATTGTGTGGTTTTAGTATTTTCACTGGAGTATAAGAGCTGAATACTTCCAGTGCCACAGCTTAATAGGATGGAAACAGTGGAGGGAAGTTTGCTACATGTTGCAGCAGACAGCAGTGCGTGTACAGTCTAGTATCTTTTTTAGTCAGATGACTTCATGTTAACCAGCAGCTTCAGTCACAGAGACGGCTGAGTCATTGTCATCACAGAGGTGAGTCACTGTAGGTGACTGTCCATCTTGCTGCTGCTCACACACCAAACACTTCATTCATTCTGATTTCAGCTCCACAGTTTCTCTATCGTCATAGTACTTTATCTCCTTCTAACAAGAGGCTTTTCCAAAACATCCTAGGCTCTGTGTGTGAATCCTAAAACAACCACTTGGTGTTTTCGTACAGGAGACGTATGTTGACTATTATGACTGCTCATTAAAGAGCAGAGGAAGAAGCACTCAACCCTCAGGACATCTGAGATGAGCCTGCTGGTTGTCTCAAAAATTAGGACGAACCATAGTGAAGCAGCATTTTGCCATCACGCAACACAAACCTGAAATAACCTCTGAGATAATTTCAGGCAGACCAACTGACTTCTTAAAGGGACAGCTAAAGATGTACCTATATTTTACCTACAGTCCACAAATTAATGGCTACAAACATATGATCCCATCTTAAGCTTTTGAATATTTTCATGTTAAAATAGTTTTTAATTTCATTTAATTGTCTAGCTACATGTTCAAGATGTATTCTAATAGATTATTATACTATACATGTAATCATGTAGCACTTAGATGCTAAAATTGAGGTGATGTATTAGCACATGTATTAGTCCTTAGCCAGGCTGCTGAATTTTGGACTTTTGACGGTGGTGGATTAAGGGTGTATAGTTTTAGACAAGACATTCCAGAGTCTAAGCCAAGACAGAACGTTTTAAAATTGGCCTATAGTTGTTTAAAAGTGTAGGGTATCCTCCTTTGAACAGGGTTAAAGGCAGATTTCCAAACAAAAAGAATTTTGTTGGAGACCAAAGAAAGATTATAAAGGTAAGTTAAAGGTGATACGATAAAATCAGCAGCTAACTTTAAAAAACTTGAAACATAAGTTCTGGTAGTAAATAACATCAAGGTTTCTGGCTAAGGGACACATTTTTTTAATTCACTGAATTATTTCATTTCTATTTGCGAGGGGAACAATGAAAAGAACTTCAGATTCTGTTTCATTTAGTTGTAGCAAGTTGCCCGACAACCATGATTTTACTTAAAGAGACTGAATAAGAGTTGCTTTATTTGTCTGGTCACCTAGAATAATTTGGACATAGTTGCGAGTCATCGGCATAACAATTAAAATTGACGTTATATTAATGGATGATGTTTCCGAGATGGGGCATGTATATGGAAAGCAGAGAAACCCCAGAACTGAACCCTGGGGGACCCCATGGCATAAATGTACTGTTGTTGACACTAAACCAGAGACACAAAGAAACATCTGTTATGGAGGTAAGACCTGAACCAATTTAGGTGGATCACTTTATATGCTACTGTGAGGTTATGCTATACAGTTATGAAAATCACTAGTTTATACTTTGAATAAATAATCTGTATCTGCAGAGTAATTGATGGTGTCATGTTGATGTTGTGCAGAAAATAGTGTGATATCAGCTTTAACCTCTGTTTCACTTTCTAGTTGTTTGACAACACAGAAAATATGGTGACTAAATGTTGTGAGTGTGTGTGCGTGTGTGTGTATGACCCAGTTGTTGCAGGCTGGTAGCCGCTGACATACACAGTTATCTTTAGTCGTCCAGCAGGGAGGCTGAGGAGGATAGCAGCTGCTCTGATTTGCAACGGTTGCCTAGCAACCATTTGGGGCTGTTTACAGAGTTGTTTTATGCGAGGTTAATAACAGACGCCTGCTGACTGGAGAGAGGATTTAGAAAACGTCTGCTGGACTGCGGACACAAATTAATATCAATCTGTACATAGAGAAGATTGGTAAATATGTTTTCCATGTTGTATGTTACATAAACTTTGCTAAAAAGCTGCATTCATAACACATGGAAATTGAAGATTTTGGACATACAGGTTCCTGCCTGGGGTGGGATCAGACAGAGACCAGATCCTACTTTACAACAGCCAACAGGGCTGTTCCTTAACAAACAGACACCAGAACCAAACTGTGTGTTCAGAAGGAGAAACACTGTTTTAGGTTACCTGGCATGTAAGCATTATGTGATTCTAGAGGCTTTTGGATGACCTTTGATCTCTACATGGATGACTCTGCATGGACATCTGCCCTTCTACTGTTTAGGTTGATTGTGCTAAACTGCTTATCTCCTACAACAGAGCTTGTCAATATTGTTGTTTCCTCCTTGACATATATAAAAGGAGTCTTCTACTGTCTGTCATCTGAGCTACTCTGTAGATTGGTCATCATGATACACTCTGTACAGTTTCTCCTTCCTGCAACTTCTTGTAGGAATAAAACCTTACAAAGGTGATTGGGGGTTTGGTCTATGTCCATATTCTTCACTGGAAATAGTTTCCATTACATATCTTATTCTCCACATTTGGACTGAGATTTAACTTATTTACGACTGTTCTTCTTTAAAAGGTTCTGTGGTTAGCTTTTAAAATGTGTTCTTATTTATGTTGGTGTAAATAAGAGAGCTACAGTCATGGTTCAAATCAACACTTTTTATTATAATACATACTGTATGTTAGCTAATTAAGTAATTTGGTCAGCCAAACATCTTCTATGCACTCAGCGTGCAGCTGATATCATTTCTATGTCTTAACCACTGTGCCCTCCTTCAATCTCGACCTCTCATGTTACACAGATCAAGTTTGTTACAGATATCTGGGTAATTTAATTTATCTTTCTGTTGCTCATTATATTCAGCAGCTAGCAAAAAGTTCAAAACTGAAACTGGGATTTTATTTTAGAATGAATCTAAAGAAACTGATTGTTGCCACTTCTATGTCCGTGCTGTACTATGCAGATGTTTAATACAGGAAAACGAAAGAAAAAGACAGCTCTCACACTACAGGGCTCCAATATATCAGGTAATTTAATTCCCCAGGGTAGTGACGTTTCAAGCAGACCTGCCTTTCATCAGACTAAAGTTACATCGTACAGCGGCATCTTAAATACACGTGAAAACAGTCACAGGAGCATCAATCTTAGATCTGTCACAGAAAAAATGTGTACCTACAAATAAAAAAGAACATGTAAGTAAAAATATATATATATATACAGTATCTATATCTGCTGTTTCACAAGTTGTTTTTTAATTGATTGACAGCACGACTTTAAACTCATCCTAAGACTTTTAAAATAAAATAAACAAAAAAAATAAGAAACACAGAATTCTGTTCTTTGTTTGTTTCATCTAATCTTAATGAAAAATCAAAAAGCCTAAACCAATCAACCACTTTTAAAGCAACAACATGCACTCACACCTGTAACTTTTCTATCTTACAATGGTAGTTTCGAAGTCGGTCTATAAACAACTTTCAACAGGGAAAATGGCGTCCCTCCCATGGCCACAGATCGCCTAGGTCGCCTGCTTACAACACTATGTGAGTTTGTCAGCCAGTCGCGGTTCTCTCATGAAAGAGCGTACAGCTTTACGGTCGGGCCCAGCTCTGGCCCGGCTCTTCTCACAACATTGCCCCTCTGCTTTGTAACAACATTGCCCCTCTGCTTTGTAACAACATTGTCCCTCTGCTTTGTAACAACATTGCCCCTCTGCTTTGTAACAACATTGTCCCTCTGCTTTGTAACAACATTGCCCCTCTGCTTTGTAACAACATTGCCCCTCTGCTTTGTAACAACATTGTCCCTCTGCTTTGTAACAACATTGCCCCTCTGCTTTGTAACAACATTGCCCCTCTGCTTTGTAACAACATTGCCCCTCTGCTTATCAACAAATGCATGTTGTCTGTGAGGAGCAGTACTGGGTGAGGCATAACAGCACTGTGTTTTACAACATGCCAGTTGCACTCAGAGAACTGAATCCCCTTAGTTTCTTTAAGTTTTAAAATGCAGAGGACCTCTCCTCAGTTTACTAAAAACAAAGAATATCAGAAAGAATATCAGAGCACAGATTTATTTATTCAACAAACAACTCCGTGTTGAGGTGAAGATGACTAATGTGACTTTCAAGGTCTGACCCTCAAACTGGTCCTCAATGAAATAGAAGTGCAATAACGCACACTCACACAAACTTCAGCTTCACCCAAAAGATCTCTACTGACGCACGCACGCACACACACACACACACACACACACACACACACACACACACACACACACACATACACACAGGAATGGGCATCTGTTTGTGTGTGTGTGTGTGTGTGTTGATTCCAGATGACATAACATGGATTATAGGTGTTGTTGCTGTTTGTTTGGTGGAAAATATTCTGCATAGTTACCGCTTGACTGATAAGAAATATTTTTGAGAAGGGGTGAGGCATGGGGACTTTATTGTGTGAGAGTGTGTGTGAGAGAGAGTGTGTGTGTGTGTGTGTGTGTGTGTGTGTGTGTGTGTGTGTGCAGGGCCGCCCCTGGCCAAACTGGGGCCCTAAGCAGAATTTTATTTTGAGCCCCCCCCCCATTACAAAATGACTGTATCACGAAATGCCATTTAGGTTTCCAACCTTTATTAGTAGGAACAAATCAAATGAACAGCCTCTATCAACAATGGAAGAAGCCTTTTACAGATGCACACGTCTGCATTTTCTGGATGCAAAGTAATCAATGAGCTCATCATATGACAGCTGCTGTGCCTTAAAAGGCCCTCGGCGCACAAATTCAAACCGATCGACGTCTGATAGGTGTGCTGGCCACAGAGCAGGATCAACTGGTTGTGCACTTGGAGTAGTGATAGTAGCATCTGTAGCTGAAGAGATGTTTCTTGATGGCCCTGATGATATGCTGGGTGCTGCTGCATTTGTACCTGTTGACATGGTGCTTGATGGCCCTGGTGACGTGCTGGGTGAGGCTGCTTCAGTTGACATGGTGCTTGATGGCCCTTGTCACCCTTAGTAACAAACTTCAGCATTGACCCTGTTATGACAAGAAATTCATCATACAAGCAGATTATTAAGATTTGTTTTGGTCTTAATGGTAAATTACACAATGAAATTAATGTAAATACTAGCCTCACAAACATTAAAATGCAATTAATGCAAATACGACTACAACTAATAATAATATTCATCATGATTTGATTTGATGATTTTCTATATTTAAATATTTTTATATACTTATTTTTACATTTTGTACTTAGGTATTTTCCTACACTGCTGTTTGCTGCTGCAACGCTTTACATTTCTCCATTGTGGGTTAAATAAAGGATTATCTTAATTTATCTTATTTGATCTAATCTTATATGTCTGTTATGAATTAAATTCACCAAGAGAAGACGACATTTTACCTCCATAAATATAGCCCAAAACTTCCATTGATAGCATGAATGATAGGCTATAAACCTGAGCCAACACACGACCACCAACTGGTCAATTAACCACTCCTTTTTCAACAGAGGTGAATGTATATGCAGTTAACAAGACATTCAATAAATGATCATCAGGGCCGCTGGAACATTTAATCTCCAGTCCACATCTAGACAGAATGATCCTTTCTTCTGTCTCATGATTAGCAGAATAGCAGCTGAAGTGTTTGTGCTACAAAGTTTTTCTTTTTTATTTCAACAACATAACCCACCTTCAAGTGAAGCACGAGCCTCCTCTTGTTTTGACTTTTTCTTTCTTTTGCTTGCTCCCGATTCACACTGCCGTTTAGAGGCCATCTCTCCACCTGCGTCAAACTGCCTGTCGGCGCATCTGACCGCTGATTGGTCAGATGCTGCGTGCTGTCAATCATTACGGCAAAGCGTGCGGTGTCAGATTACTCGTCTCTTATTTATTCTCTCCTGCCTCGGGCTTGACTTGGTGCTCTACGCGCGCCTCACGGCAGCGACGCGCATCCTTTGCGCATTTGCAGAGAATGCGTCCCCTTGCGCAAAATGGGCCCCCCTCCCCCCATGGATCGTGGGGCCCTACGCACAGCGCGTGTTCTGCGTGTAGGGAGGGGCGGCGCTGCGTGTGTTTATGTTCTTAGTATTGTCTTAATACCTGACTGTAGCCTACTCTGTAAATGTTTATATCATAAAAGTCTTGACATCTTTTAGAAGACCCTGTTCATAGTGCAATTCTGCAACAGCACCGTAATGAAGATGGTTTTAGGGAGAGTGTGCTAGACTGTCCACAGTATCCCAAATGATTTACCTACATAAACTACACATATCTTAATAATAATTTACACCAGCTCAAAAAATGAAGATAGTTCCTGGTACCTGTTTTGTTGTGTGTTTCTCTTGGTATCGCCTCTGCTTGTCTTCCATGTATATCTGCAAGAAGAAGAAAGAAAGTTACTGTTCAGATCCTGGCATCTTAAAAAAACCTGTACATGGCCAAGATTGTCCTTGGGTTTAAGGGATTAGTAGAGAAACAAAGTTTTTTTTAAATATCCTGGGAGGAGAGGTGAGGGTTGAAAAAGGGTGAGAGAAAGTCGGAGAAGCTGTGTCATGCTGGGCAAGCATACACACACACACACACACACACACACACACACACACACTGCAGAAGGTCAATATGCTGTGACGCAGCCAAGCTGTTGTGAGTCAGCACTGAATCTTCAGCGTTATTTCCTCCCTTCTTTCTGCTCCTTGTAACCAAGTTTTCTCCATCGGCCTTTTTTTCTTTCCAACAATCTTCTTCCTGTATTTTTTTCCTCATCTTCCTCCCTCACACTCCTCCTTTTCTCCACCTCTCTAAGTAACAACCACAGAAAAACATTTCATTTTGAGTTTTTTATTTTAAAGTGATATCATCTCCCTGCATGGAGGTTTAGGTTATACGTGACATGTAGAAGTGATCCAGAAGTCTGAAGGTAAAAGAAGCATTGAAAGGTAAAGTTCAAGGAAGCACACTGGGAACACTGATGGAATACGACATCTGAACAGTGCAAATAAAGCACTAGGATTTCGGTGATATCCAGAGGCGTCTTCATGCTGTGAGAAAAAATGCTACTCAGATAGGAACTCTTTTTGAACCTTGCTGAACTACAAACTAACCCTCTCTCTTCTGAATGATTTATTGTACATTATTCAACTTTTTTATTCTGATTTCATTTTGATGTATTCCTTAATAATTTTCACAGTGTCAGTGAAAAACTAAATTTTGTTCATCACTTAACTATCAGATGGTAACTTGGATAATTGATTAGAGGACATAGGCTTCATCAGAGATCTGACATGTAGCGTTTAAAATGGGTATTGCAGTCTAAATTCAAATCATTGGAGAGAGCTGTCTCCCACCCCCCCCCCCCCCCCTCCTCCCTACAGTCAATGCGCACACAGGTTTCCATGTTGCGGACATTGAAGCTTCAGTGTTTAACCAGCTTTGCAACAGTCATGAAACGTTCCTGCCTTCTATCCTCTCATGATATTTCAAAAGCATCTCCAATATTTTCACCATGCTCCTGGTTGTGGAGCTTATTAGGAAAATGCAGAGTCTTTTGATTTGCCGGTTGTCACGCAAACCAAGGGGTCCAAAACGGCGGTGTGGAGGTGCCTTAGTCCGAACAAATACAGACAATTCAAGACCGGAATCTAAACTAAGAAGGTGGACATACTGGCTGTCCTCACGTTTCATTAATTTGTGATAATATATAAATGTCACTTTATTACTTAAATCAGTAGATATCCTTCACATTGCTCCTTTAAGTTTTGGCCAAATTATTCATTTAGGGTTAGGGAAAGATTGCATATTTGGTTGAATGTTACTAAAATATACAATGTCTTTGACTGGATTGTTTGCTCTGCCGTGGTATCACCTTTTCTGTGCTGTGTCTGAGCTGTTTCAGCCTCTGGCTCAGTGTGATTAGGTACCTTTGGTTTTCACTTGAGCTGTGGATTTTCTGTATGTCTGTACCTCTGATGTTGTCCTTTGTTCAACTGTTTTGTCTTCATGCCTGCTGCAGATCTCATTTCATTCAGGTTGATAATAAAGCTGAAGTTGGACACATTTATATGGACTTCGGCAACAGTGTAAAATTGGAGTCCTAGTCTGTGAATTCCCTTTGCTTTATTTACGGCGTTGCAAAAGCACAAGAGCACGGCTCAACGGTAGTTCCACTTACACACACACTCAGAGATGCAGTCAGACAGCACTGTTCTACCCTGCTTGCTCCGTTGATCCCGCCTCGCTACTGTTACGCCCTTGTTACTGTTGCGGCACAGAGGGGTGATCACTTCTTTGCCTCCATTACGCCTCTGCAACATTTATATTGAAGGTTAAACGCCACAGTGGGTAAATACTTTGCCTTGAAGTGGCAGTCTGAATAGGGCTTATGTTGGCGAAAACAAATTCAATATAATGTAAGTAAACATTTTACTTATATCTTAAATGGCAGGTCAATAAAAAAAATGTGTGTCCTTGTGAGAATTAACTTTCTTCATTTATTTTCATTTGACTGTAAAGCTGAATGTAACTGATTGATATGTGCTATATGTATAAACCTTTGTTTACCCGTATGCCCGTAACAATGGGCCTCCACTGTCAGCGTGCTGTGTATGGATGAGTGGGAGTCAGTTTGTTCACTATGATGAGGATCAGAATAAGGCCCGCAGCCACACAAAGACTCCTCTGTTTGAGCTGCTGAGAGTGTCACAGGTTTGTGAGACTTGTGAGGACATATCAGAGAACCTCCTAATGCCTGTGGGAGTTTTGGTTGTAATTATAGCGAAACTAGGGTTAGATTTACTTTAGATTAACGGAACAGCACGAAAAAAATATTGATTTTATGGCCTTTTATTAAAAATAAGGTTACAATCAAATAAAGGATGTCATTGTTCAAATGACTCAATGTTTCACTCAATGACTAAACTACTGTGATTCTTTAACTTAATTATGCTGAGATCAGTTCTGTACTACATGAAAATGTTATTTGCTGATGGCTAAGAGTAAAAGTAGAACTTCTACTGGTAATGATTCACATTGCTCTTGTGCTCTTCTGAGTCCTTCCTTCACCACCAGTGTTACATTTTAGACTACACAGTGTTAGCATGAGTGCAGGTTATCATTTTCCAGGAACAATTAATCCAATTTTCACTCTCTGATGTCTACCCGATAGTGAGCAGGCCAGTTCCACAATACAGAGATTGTTTAACTTTGCTCACTATCATCACAGTGCTCTACAATTCACTTCTGTTCTTAAGCATCAAAACTGGCTTCATAATATAATAACCTTTATTTCAGAGAAAGTGGATAGAGTCAGAAATCAAGGAGAGAGAGGGTGGGGAAAGACATGCGGGAAAGGAGCAACATGTTGGATTCCAACCTGGGCCGCCCGCTTGGAAGATTATTGCCTCTGTGCCGTTATTAACCACTAGGCTACCGGCACCCCGCACTGTAATATACTATATAGAATTACTTATTATAACGCATGGCCTTTTTCATAATAATGTTTCTCAAATCAACAGTTTAGAATAATTGATTAATCAACCTGTAACCATCACTTATGTCAAGGGTTCACAAAGTTATCAGCCCGGGTCAGAGCCCAGGGACCCCCACTGTCTCTGGATGTGGTTAAAACTGAAATGTAGTGGCTGCACACCAGAAGGCCTATCCAAACACATAGAATATGAAAAACACAAAAGACCACAACAACCTAAAAACAAAGACATGACTTTTGTGATTTATTGAAAGAAAGGCTAAAGGCAGAACACAAAGTAACCTCTAGATTGTAGCACTGTGCCATTTTCATTTGTAAAGAGCAACAGATAACATTGTTGCAGTCATGTGCAACTTATTTTAAAATATAGGGTTAGGGTTGTATTTAGGATAAAATATGCCAATTTAAATCATTTAAAACTTCTATTTGTTTTGGAAGGAATCTTGCATATTGTTGTGGTTGTTGAAATTACTGTTTCTCATTTTCTAAATTCATAAAGAACAATTTGACCACTGTTTAAAGAACAGTGTCTGAGATCCACATTATTCTCAGATTCAGTTTATAAATCTTTTCGCCCCCTGCTGGCCTTCAGACGTCACTGTATCTGATTTTTTCTTGAGTCATTCTAATGACATCAGCCTAAGGTCAAAGGTGTAAAGTCAGCTTGATACCGCTTGATACCAGTGGGATCACACGAGTGGGCATGTCTGGGCATGTCTGGGATCAGGATGAAAAAAATGGCAAAGAACAAAAGTTTTAATTGTAAAGAAGAAAATAAACTGATTAACAGCAAATGTGTTGTTCTACCTCTATGACCTGACTGAATGCCCTGATATTACAGAGAGGAACTGATCAAAACCCTGAATCACAGTTTAATCTTAAATTAATAAACCTAAGACACAAAAACAAACTTGTGTGTTGTCGTATTTTTTTACTTTCATGAGAGGTGGAACTGAAAGCAGAAGACTCTTTCTGCTGTACTCTTTCAAAGGAAGACATGCTCCACAAGCCCGGCTCCCTCCAGGTCTGGGGACAGGACTCTGGTCCCGCTCTGGTCCAGCAGGATGGACAGGATGACCTGGCTCAGGTCAGCCCGGTTCAGCTCAGAGCATGTAGAAGCCACGTCGGTCCAATCATCCAATAAGGACTTGCTGTCCTCCAGGATCACCTCCTCTAAAATCCCTGAAATAAAGCAAAGACACAGAAAGGTCAGGGGGTTCAGTGGTCACCTCAGATCAGGAGTAATGTCAGTGTGGTTTGCTTTTTTTCTTGCTTGCTTATTTTTATTAAGAATGATACGATTCCCAACCCACACTTCCTGCCCTGTGGTGTATAAAGCTGCAAAACAAACATCTTAATCACTGCATTTTTAATTCTCATTCCTGCTGGCTTGGTTCCTGCTGACAGCTTCTGTTTACCTTGTCCTCTGCTGACGAAGCTGTCGAGAAGCTGCAGAGCAAGCTCCTGCTGCTGGGGGTCTGCCAGCAGAGTGGAAAGGACCACACCCACTGACAAGATGGCTGCCTGGCCCTGCTGAGACTCTATCAACAGCTGGAGGAGGGAAACGCTGGGTGATTGATACAGAACCCACAGACAGTCCTCTGTGGAAGAGAAAGAGAGTGATTCATTTTCAGATTTTAAAGGAAATGTTCACCATTTTTTTGGACAAAAAGTTCACATAATCTATTTTCTAAATAACTAAACAAAACACAGTGAAGAAGCTGCAATGTAATCTTTTGGGGGAAATGACCCCAATCAGATTAAGTCCACACACACACACACACACCAGTTGTTAGATCCTTGCAGTTGTTCATGAACTCAGCAGCACTGTGGACCAGGCCTCTTTTGCACATGCTCAGTGCTGTCTTCTTGTTCAGCCTGCAGGCCTTGTATGCGTCGGTGGCCAAAGCCAGACACAAGTCAGCCACACGGGGGTTCTTCTGGGCATGCTCAGACAAGATGTCGCCCAGATCCTCAGAGCAGGTCAGTCTGCGAGGACAAAGAGTGTGAAGACCTGAGCAGCAGTAAAGAAGATCAAACTGTTTGTTTTTTGTTTATTTACTTGTTGTGTGTAACAGTGTGGTTGACGAGCTGTGTGTCGCCGTGCTGCAGAGCACAGAGGACCAACTCTTTGGCGAGAGGAGCCGACAGCTTGTCACCAGACGGGAGGGTCAACAGGAGGGCCTGGAAGTAAAGCAGGAGAGGGGGGACGGACCTTGGGGGGCCACTCACACCTGAGAGAGATAGAGACAAGTGGACAGCAAGACTCAATGACAAACATGAACTGATAATCAAAAGCAAACCTGTCAGTTCTGTTTGATTTTCTACAGACATCAGTGACAAATTGAAGGTCTGACAACATATGACAGTAGGTCACAGAGGGTTGTCTTATATTCGAGGACTATACAGTTAAAGCTCTGGTGAGGGACTTTTGGTTTCTCTCATGAAAAGGTTTCTGACGTAAAAATCTTCATCCTGCTTCTTTTCAAAGTCAAAAGTATCATTAGTCATCAATGTTTGCTGTGGAAATTGTAAAAAGAAATTGCTGCTTTTTTGGCAGGTTGATATGAACAACATCACCTGATATACCGACCCTGTGACTTGGTTAAAAGGGTGGAAATATTACGTACAAATTTGATAAAGGTCTTGTTTGCTCTTGTAGTTTCAAAGCAGTATCTGTTTTATTTTCAGTCTGTTTCATAACCAGTAAAAGATCCTCACAGGACCTTTAAATGTTCAAAACATCGGATACTTTATTTCCCCTTTAAATAAATCTATATGTCATGTATAGCAGGAATGTTTAAATTCATTTTAATTCTGTTTCCCCCTGCTGGTCATTTGAGATAATTTAATTGTTGCTCTTTATTTTTCACTGTATTTTCTGATTGGTCATTCTAAGTCATGTGACTCAGTTATGAGACTCTAGTTAGGAGGGGCTTCATTTATTTTCCATGTGGTCGGCCTGCAGCACAAGCCAGCTTTTTCTTTCCTGCCTGCCTGTGTGCCTTGGAAAGCATCCCTTGTAAGTTAATTCGCAAGAACAGATCTTTATATTTATACATACAAACTATTTGATATATTTGATGCATTTTGTATAGTTTAAAGACAGATAATTTACAAACTAACAATGCTAATGTTTAAGATAGCATCCTTTAATTTGTGCTTGTTTTATTTTGTATTTTTCAGTTTTACAATGAAAGAAGCTTCATGAGTATGATGACAACAGTAAAGCATTTGAATTTACTCCAGCCTCTCATTTCTCGCGAAGTCTGTAAGCTATCTGTCAATTTGTGTACAGACACACACATTGAGGACAGAATAGTAAAAAAGGGACTTCACGGCGGGCTCTACAGCATCAGGGAAAAATATCTTGGAAAAGGCAGCTTCCCCAAACACGCAGGCATCTACTTACCTCTTCTTTTAGAACTCCAAAATTAAGAACTCAAGATGTCACATACTGGCGAAGATAGATTGCAAGGAGCATCCTTTAATGATGCTGGTGGCAAAGAACAGAATAAGAACACAGAACAAGTTCCTGCATGTGCAGCAAGATCACAACACTCTACCTCTTCATCCTCATCCCAATCTTCATCCGTTAGCAGGGCAGCAGCCAATGCTCGCGCAAAATTAGAAGCAGCATGTGCACGTGGAGCTTTTGTGCAACGAGAAGTTGATTTGAAGATAAAAGAAGCATGCTTAGCAGCCGAGTTAGCGGTGTTGGAGCATGAAAAGGAAATTGCAGTAGCAATAGCAGAAGCAGAAGTTTACGAAGCAGCAGCAGCAGAAACAGAGGATGATAGTAGAGAAGGCAGTAGGAGTCAACGTGATACCATTCGTGTTGCAATTCAGCGCACCCAAGACTACGTTGAACGTCACTCGCAGCAGCATCTCACGGATGTAGACCTCCCACTACTCCAACCATATTCACCATCTCTATTACCACCCATCAAACCTGAGGTCACAACAAGTTTACTGGAGCTTCCCATTAAACCTGAAAACCAAGCTTCTCATCACATACCAAGGGGTGATGTTCGTGTATCACAGCAGCCTGAGAGGTCAACGTCAGACCACGAGGGTAAACAGCAACTATAAGACACAGCTACCTGAATGGCCACCACCTGCAGCTCATCACCACCCAACTGCTCAATTTACCTCAGCTCAGTCTCACACTCACAGCAGAGCTTCACTGCAGCAACAACCCAATGACAAAAATGGTATGAGTGATATAGCAAGGTACTTAGTACGTCGAGAGCTTATTAATTTTGGCCTAATCAAGTTCAGCGATCGCCCAGAAAGTTATTGGGCATGGAAATCCTCCTTCATCAATGTCACTGGAGGACTCAACTTAACTGCCAGTGAGGAACTAGACCTCTTAACCAAGTGGTTGGGAAACCAGTCTTGGTTAAGCATGTAATGCATGCATGTTGCCAGCCCAGAAGTGGGCCTTAGAATGGCTTGGGAACGGCTCGAGGAATGCTATGGTTCTCCTGAAGTCATCGAGAGAGCTCTCTTTGAGAGAATTGAGAACTTTCCAAAGATCAATCAGAAAGACTCTTTAAAGCTCAGGGAATTAGGAGACCTGCTAAGAGGGTTATTTACCAGGGCTGTCATACCTTGACACTGCCAGGGGTGTCAACCCTATTGTTGAGAAGTTGCCACACAGTCTGCAGGAAAAGTGGTTAGGTCAAGGCTCTCAGTGTAAGGAGCAGTACAGTGTCTCTTTTCTTCCCTTCACATTTTTACAAACTTCATATGTAATGAAGCACGCAGAAGAAATTACCCCAGCTTTGCAATCTCAGCAGCCCCTGAAATGTCATCAAAAGGCTCCTACAGGTTTTCCACTGGCCCTCCAAAGCCTGGATGAGTGGAAATTAGATTTGGATATCTCAAAGGTCAAGTCTCTACTCACAAGACAGAATTGATGACTCACCGCTTAGCCTCCCATTGTGACAGTTCAAGCAACAAACTGATTGACATCGACAGACAATGTCCCATCCACCATAAACCCCATCCTCTCAAGAAGTGTAGAGGGTTTCGGAGTAAGCCAATCGAAGAGCGCAGGGCTTATCTCAAAGACAATGGTATTTGCTTCAGGTGTTGCTCTTCTACTACTCACATGCAAAAGATCTGTAAGGCGTCCATAAAGTGCAGGGAATGTGAGAGTGAGAGTCACATTGCAGCTCTACATCCTGGACCGCCTCCATGGAGCCAAACAAACCCCTCAACAGAGCATAGAGGGGAGAGCGAAGGAGAACCACGTCAGCTAGCAGTCACTTCGAAGTGCACGGAAGTCTGTGGCGAAAGTAATGTTCTGAGGTCCTGTTCGAAGATCTGCCTGGTGAAGATCTATCCTAAGGCAAGCCCACACAACATCACAAAGGTTTATGTTGTCTTGGATGAGCAAAGCAACAGGTCATTGGCTCGGTCTGAATTCTTTGACCTTTTCCAAATCAAAGGTTCAGACTCTCCATATACTCTCCGCACATGTGCAGGTGTAACCGAAACATCCGGAAGAAGAGCCACAGGGTTTGTAGCAGAGTCGTTGGATGGGACAACAACTGTGATGCTCCCAACCCTCATTGAATGTAATCACATGCCTGATGATAGGACTGAGATTCCAACTCCAGTGGCTGCTATGAACCACGCTCGCATTAAGTCCATTGCCCACAGGATCCCACACCTTGATCCAGAGGCCCAAAAACTCCTCCTTCTGGGATGTGACGTCCTCCAAGTTCGCAAAGTCAGAGAGCAACGCAATGGTCCGCATAGCGCCCCCTATGCTCAGAGACTAGACCTTGGCTGGGTTGTTATCGGCGATGTCTGTTTGGGCTCAGCCCACAAGCCAGGGGCTGTGACTTCTTACAGGACTAACGTCCTTGAAAATGGACGTCCTTCACTCCTCACTCCATGCCCCAACCATCTCCAAATCAGGGAGAGGTTAAGTACCAAAACACAGCATAACACTTCTCCTCTCAGACCAGCACACAACCCTCCAGTCCTTAATGAGTGTGACCTTGGCGGTACAATTTTCGAGTCAACCAAGGATGATGATAAGGTTGGTCTCTCCATTGAGGTAAGGCTTTTCTTGGAGCTTATGGACAGAGAGATGTTCATGGACGATACAAACAGCTGGGTAGCGCCTCTTCCATTTAGGCCTCCTCGGCAACGGCTCCCGAACAATCGAGAACAGGCGTTCAACCGGTTTAACTCCCTTCGCCGAACCCTCGAAAGAAAACCAGAGATGAAGATTCAATTTGTGATTTCATGCAAAAGATCTTCGACAATGACCAGGCTGAGTTAGCTCCACCCCTACCTGAGGGAGAAGAGCGGTGGTACTTGCCAATGTTCGGTGTTTACCACCCTCAAAAGCCAAACAAGATAAGAGTTGTCTTTGACTCCAGTGCTCAGCATCAAGGCATATCTTTGAATGATGTCTTACTAACAGGCCCAGATCTGAATAACAGACTACTAGGAGTCTTGCTGTGTTTCAGAAGAGAACCAGTGGCTGTGATAGCAGACATTGAACAGATGTTTCACAGTTTTACTGTCAGAAAAGATAACAGGGACTATCTGCGGTTTCTTTGGTTCAAAAACAACGAACCAGACAAAGAGATTGTGGCGTACCGCATGAAAGTCCATGTATTCGGCAACAGTCCGTCACCTGCTGTAGCCATCTATGGTCTTCGTCGTGCAGCATAGCAGGGAGCAAGTGAATACAGCATGGATGCTAAACATTTTGTGGAGCGTGACTTTTATGTTAATGATGGCCTTAAGTCATTCCCATCAGCAACTGAGGCCATTGATATACTGAAAAGAGCACAGGAGATGCTTGCTGACTCCAACTTGCGACTCCACAAGATAGCTTCTAACCACGCTCAAGTCCTAGATGCATTCTTACCAGATGATCATGCAAAAGATCTGCAGAACTCGGACTTTGATGACAATTCAGCTTCCATCCAACACAGCTTAGGGCTCTGCTGGGATCTCAAAAATGATGTCTTCACCTTCACAGTTACAGCTGCAGAAAAACCCTTCACTCGTAGAGGAGTTTTAGCTACGGTGAACAGCCTTTTTGACCCTATTGGACCCTAGTCGCGCCAATCACCATTCAGGGAAAGATCTTGTTGCGGGAACTCATCAGCAATGAGGTTCTCGACTGGGATAGCCCTCTTCCTGATGAAAAGCAGGCAGAGTGGAGGATGTGGAAACACTCCCTGCAAGATCTGAGTGAGCTTAAAATACCAAGAGCTTACACCCCTTCAACCCTTTCTACTGCTCAGAGGAAAGAGCTCCACGTCTTCTCAGATGCCTCAGTTAAGGCTATTGCTGCTGTAGCTTACCTCAAAGTCATCAGAAGCAATGGAGAGTGTCATGTGGGATTTGTTCTTGGAAAGGCGAAACTAGCACCCTCATCTGCACATACTATCCCAAGACTGGAGCTGAGCGCAGCAGTATTGGCTGTGGAAATGGCAGAACTGGTTGCAGGCAAGCTGGACATCAGTGTGGACACAATCCAGTTCTACACTGACAGTAAGGTCGTCTTAGGATACATATACAATCAGACAAGACGGTTCTATGTATATGTGTGCAACAGAATACAAAGGATCAGGAAGTTTGCCAAACCTGAGCAGTGGCACTATGTCTGCACCACTCAGAACCCGGCAGATCATGCTACTCAATCTGTACCTGCAGCTGAGTTAACCAGCACATCATGGCTCACAGGACCCCCCTTTCTATCCCAACCAGAGGGAGTGTCTTCTGTGGAAGAGGAATCTTATGAACTCATTGACTCAGACTTTGACACTGAGGTGGGTTCTCATGCCACTGCACTCTCAGCTCATCCATCTGATCTGGGATCACATCGGTTTGAGCGATTCTCTTCCTGGAAATCCCTTTTGCGAGCTATTACAATACTGACACACATCACACAGACAAAAAGAGGTGCAGCCAAAGCCAAACAAGAAACATGCAGAGGCTGGCATCAGTGCAAGAAACCTCACACGGTTCAAGAATTTCTAAAAGCTGAGGCTCTCATCATCTTCTGTGTGCAAAAGGAAACATGCAACAAAGAGTTTGCCTGCTTGGAAGGCAACAAAAGCATCCCAAAGGACAGTCCGCTGAGGAAACTGAATCCTCAAGTGGATGACCAGGGACTTCTAAGAATTGGAGGTAGGCTCAACAACATGGATCTAGACACAAGAGAGAAGTTCCCACTCATCATCCCAGGCCGCAGCCACGTTGCAGTGCTGCTCGTGAGGCATTACCATGAAATGGTACATTACCAAGGTCGCATCTTCACAGAAGGGTCCCTGCGCTCGGCTGGGTTTTGGATTATTGGGGCCAAGAGATGTGTAAACAGCGTCCTCCACAAATGTGTTGTATGCAGAAAACTTCGAGGAAGAGCTTCTGAACAGAAGATGGCAGACCTACACTCTGATCGCTTGAGCACAGAGCCACCCTTCACATATGTGGGTCTTGACATGTTCGGCCCTTGGGCCGTCACTACATGAAGAACCCGTGGAGGTCAGGCTAACAGCAAAAGATGGGCTGTATTGTTCACCTGCATGAGCATACATGCTGTGCACATAGAACTAATCCAGTCAATGGACACATCAAGTTTTATCAACGCCTTGCGGCAATTTTTTGCTCTACGTGGACCAGCTAAGCAAATCCACTTAGACTGCGGGACTAATTTCACAGGTGCAAGGAGCTGCATATGCTCATCACTGATCCTGAAGAGCCAAATGTCAGGAAGTACTTGGGTGAAGAAGGATGTTCCTGGATATTCAACCCACCTCATTCGTCCCACCTGGGATGAGCCTGGGAGAGAATGATTGGCATCTCCAGACGCATACTCAACTCCATGCTCCAACACTGGTTACAAGGACATTCGCTGATCAAGATGGAAAAGTCAGGAAGATTGAACTCAGGGTCACAAGATCTGGAACAGCAAAGACCTACCTGAGGCCTGTCTCTGAGACAGTCCTCCTCAAGAATGCTGAAGAAAACGATTGAATTCTGTTCTCCTATTGTTCAGTATATTGTTATTGTATATAGTGGTATTTTGTCAATACCAGACGGGGAGTGTCATGTATAGCAGGAATGTTTAAATTCATTTTAATTCTGTTTCCCCCTGCTGGTCATTTAAGATAATTTAATTGTTGCCCTTTATTTTTCACTGTATTTTCTGATTGGTCAGTCTAAGTCATGTGACTCAGTCATGAGACTCTAGTTAGGAGGGGTTTCATTTATTTTCCATGTGGTCGGCCTGCAGCACAAGCCAGCTTTTTATTTCCTTCCTGCCTGTGTGCCTTGGAAAGCATCCCTTGTAAGTTAATTCGCAAGAACAGATCTTTATATTTATACATACAAACTATTTGATATATTTGATGCATTTTGTATAGTTTAAAAACAGATAATTTACAAACTAAAAATGATAATGTTTAAGATAGCATCCTTTAATTTGTGCTTGTTTTATTTTGTATTTTTCAGTTTTACAATGAAAGAAGCTTCATGAGTATGATGACAACAGTAAAGCATTTGAATTTACTCCAGCCTCTCATTTCTCGCGAAGTCTGTAAGCTATCTGTCAATTTGTGTACAGACACACACATTGAGGACAGAATACTATACAAACACACTCCTGTTTTCTCACAAGCTTGAATGTGAAAAGAGCTCAAAATGTTTGCTGAACTTCTCAGAAATGACGGAGGCCATGGAATTACATTTTTCTGTGAATGGTTAAATAATAAATATATTGTAAGCTATAAGTTATATCAAGTTTTTCTCTGTAATCTTATAAGTCTGAGGAAACGTTGATATTCCTAACAGCTTCATTATGCCCCCACATTCTTCATTCAATTACCCTCAAAAGCCAGCCGAAGTGTTCACCTCTGTTACTTCTAACACTTCTTGCCAACAGTGACATTAGCTTTGCACAAACATGTTGATCTTCTTTTTCTTATTCAGCAGTGGCCGATAAAACAGTACGCAGCTTCTAATACTCATTGTAACATGTAACAAGTTTACCTGAAAATCTTTAGCTTTCTAATTTTTATAATGAAATCCATGTTTCCTTTTACCCAAAGAAAAGGCTTCACATTATGATGACTTGCCGACAATGTGAGAGTGTTCTTGTCTCATCATGTTTGCTGTTTTCTATACAGGTCAACAGGGTTAGCTAATGTGCTGCAGTTTATTTTCAGTTCCAGAATCAAAGGAACCTTATGAACCAAGCTGAGGATCTAAATGTTGGGAAATTAGATTTAATGTGGATAAGTTAGTTACTTTATTAACCTGATTTTCCCCCTAGAGGACACATCATCCTGTTTTTGTTTGTGTAGTGTAACTATTGTTTTTAATGACTAGAAAGAGACTGAAAGACCAGAATATCAGTCTTAAAGGTATTTCAACACAGTTGTTATATTAGACTTAAAATATCTGCAATAAACCCGTAGCAGACAGAGATGAAACCGAAACACACAAAAACTGCACCTTAAAGTACTAATACCATAAAAACTAAGTACAGTGAGAGTACTTCAGTTTGCACTCCAGTGCAGTACTTGATTGAAAAAATAAATTCACCTTTAAACATATTCATGGTGTCAAGGTTCCTCAGGACTCCTCGAGGAGACCTTGCAGCATGGAGAGCAGCTTCCTCGTACTGAGCTGAATCAAAGAGCTCAACAAACCTGTCGGAGAGAAGAGAGAGAGATCATTCGCAGAGGCTGCACAGATCACACGAGGGTGAAGATGTTTGTAATCACAGCACCTGTCCAGGTATTCTGTCAGGTGTTTGGACTCATCGACTCCACGCGGCTCTTCATCCTCGAACAGCTCGACCTCTATGCTGCTGTCGTCATCGCCAGTTACTGCAGGAAAAACATGCAAGATTAAAGGGGTTTAAACAAACTGCAAATATGTGAACATGGTCTCTGTTTTTATTAATATTGCATTTTATTTGATTTCAACTTCAATTCTATATAAGAGAACCACTTGTTGACGATCTGGATATAGAGAGCAGCACACTGCGCTGTCTATGTAAAGACTGTCTCAACAGAAACAGTACATGTGTTTCAAGACAATATGGAGACAATCAGAACTGACAGGGACATTCAGCACTATGTCCTGTCTTTTCTATGTTTGTTTCTAGGATTTGTCAGTCTCAACAGAAGACACTAGATGACCTCAAACCGTGACTTTTTTTTGTTCAATTAAATTACTAAGTCATTTGAAAGCTGCTGAGCCTTACTGCTGCTCTGTGTGAAGTTCTCCACTGTGCTACTCAGAAGTTCCTCCAGAGGAACCTGCTGCCCCCAGCTGGACAAACGCTCAAACACAAATCTCAATCGCATGAATCTGAAGACAGACACAGAGAGAGAGAGAGAGAGATTAATAGAGAAATAATAATACTCGTCTGCTGCTCTGTTGAAGAGGAGAATTATATTTGATGAAGTGAAGGTGTTTCAAAACAATATTTTCACATCTTCATCACTGCAGGTTTAAAGTAACATTTAGGGTTTCAGCTCTCACAGGATTTTCAGCTTGTCGTTTTCAGTCCTCAGCTGCTCTCCGTGCTGCTCTGAGGCCTGCAGCTTGACATCCAGCTCGGCTTTTACCTCCACAGGGACACAGTTACTCTTCCTGTCCAGTAGAGCGGCTTTCTGGGCTTCAAGATGTTTCAGATGTCGATCAAGAGACCCTGAGTCCTCCGACTGAGCAACTGTCAGACCTGAAATGTGTCAGATCTAAACATGAACATTTTAACTAGAGCCCAACCGATTCATCGGTCAGCAGATAATAATAGCATTTAATTTGAGTATCGTTGAGTTACACAAGAAGTTCTCTTTCTGGCTGTCACCAGCAGAGTGTGCTATATATGGATTACAACTAGCATTATCACTCTCCAGAGTGTCAAGCGGTGAGCAGTTACTTTTCAGTAGAGTGACTTGTCTTGTCTTTATTATACTGTTTATCTTTTCCACAAGTGTTTTAACTGCATTTGAGGGATAAATGCAATTAATGTGTATATCTATCTATCGCTACAGATCGAAAAAAGAGTCTATAAAGTTATCAGCCAATGTGTCAATATCAGTTTTTTTTTCTCCCCAATATCGATATCGTATCAGCCTCAAAAATCTCATATCGGTCAGGCCCTAATTTTGACAGAGAGGATAAAGAAAACACAACACCCCCTCTACAGCCTTTTCTGGGTGGGACTGTTACATCTCTGTTAGGCAAAGTCATTCTGCGGACAAGCTGCCAGGGGAGTTAGAAACAGAAGTTTAATTTGGGGAAAGAAGAGAAGAGTTATGTTAATGATTGGCATTTGCCAAGGTCAAAGGTCATTCGAGCCACAGCATATGTTTTGATTTACATTGCTATAGCAATCAACCACAAGCCACTTTGAACATCAGCACTCACTGGATTTATTTCTTCGATAAAGTCTGCGGGTGTGATAAACTGTACCTGTTCTTTCCCTGTGGTAAAGATAAGAGGATGCTGGAGAGGTGACAAACCTGATTGTTGAGTTTTTACTACTTCAAACACTAAACACCATTTATTCTAGAACTAAAGCTTTGGTATCAGTATCAGCAGTACCAGGTATCCAAATGTCCTGCTCTTGACGTGATTTGTGTCTCTTGATCTCCTTTTGAAGTTCAGCTGTTTCCCTCTGTAAGACAGAGAGTCTGGAGGGACACAAAAATATGATTAGGTTATGGCTGATCCAGCACTCGATGCCTCTATGTTAAATGCAAATTTTCCCTTTTCAATTATTCCCATATTGCAGACTTTGAGGCTTCAAAATGTTTTGTGTGTTAAATTTGACAAAATAACAAACAATATTCATGACTCAATAGCAATCAGACATTCTTCTGATAAACTAAGACACAAAAATGAAAATAATCTGCTTCATCAGGTCTACAGTGAAATTCTTTCCTTGGTGTTAGAAGTGAGGGTCAATCTGATCCTAACACAGATGATCACATTGTGATTTTAATTAACAAGACTCTGATTACACACACACACACACACACACACACACGCACACAGGTGCACAAACACTAACTTATCCCTCAGCTGCGCAGCTCGTCTCTGGCAGGTTATGAGGGATTTGGGGTGTGATGTTGAGGCCACAAGATTTCGCTGAGCCTCCATGGCCTCATCCTCCCTCCTCTGCAGCTCCCTGATGACATCATCATACTCCCCTTTTATAGTCAGCAGAAGTCTTTTGTAGGCTGTCGCTCGTCTAATTACCTGACAGCAAAACGAGGCAAGGAGAAAAAAGAACATTTCAGATTTTAATCGTCTTGTTTATAAAACAGTTTGCATCTCCTTTTAAACTATAAAAAAAAACCACTGTCTCATAATGCAATTGCATATGCTAGACAGTGAAGCATGTTGCCATTAGCTCAATGCAAAAATAATATACTGTTTAGTTTTTGCTATGGATGGTGAGGACCACTACATCATTTTGTTTTGTTCCAATGCATTAAAGACAAACCCCCCATTGGTCAGCATCTTTTAGAGAAACATTACGTAGTAAAACTTTATTTATCTTCAGCAGCAGTAACAGCAGCGACCTTGCAGCATCAATATAATTTAATTGCTAATCTTAATGTTAGAAATTCTAGCCTTAAAATTTGGGGTTTCTCAAGAAAATAAATAAATATGTGACATAACAAGTTGATCGTTGAAACCTGGAGAAGATGGTGGTTAAATTATCTAAAATAGGGATTGAGCCAGGGATCAGCTATCTACCCCTATTTCTTAAAATAAAAAGTGACAGCTTCAACAGACTCATTTTTCACCTGCGAACTCAAAGCTCTTCATTAATTGTTAGTTGTTACTGATCTAGTCAGCTATAGGCCTACAACTAGGCTAATTGTTATATACTTGTAGACAGCTTTTAATTGATCTGCTTGTTGAATCTTATAACAGTGTATAACTGTTATTCATTAGAAAGTTGTACATGATGTGCTTGTTCGCAGCTTAACCATGTTCATACCTTTTATCCATGTTCATACCATAGACTGTAAATATTATGTTCATACTATAGACTCTAAATATTATATATGTTCATACTATAGACTGTAAATATTATATATGTTCATACCATAGATTGTAAATATTATATATGTTCATACCATAGACTGTAAATATTATATATGTTCATACCATAGATTGTAAATATATGGACTGTAAATATTATCCATGTTCATACCTTAGACTGTAAATATTATGTTCATACCATAGACTGTAAATATTATATATGTTCATACCACATAGACTGTAAATATTATATATGTTCATACCTTAGACTGTAAATATTATGTTCATACCATAGACTGTAAATATTATATATGTTCATACCTTAGACTGTAAATATTATGTTCATACCATAGACTGTAAATATTATATATGTTCATACCTTAGACTGTAAATATTATGTTCATACCATAGACTGTAAATATTATATATGTTCATACCTTAGACTGTAAATATTATGTTCATACCATAGACTGTAAATATTATATATGTTCATACCACATAGACTGTAAATATTATATATGTTCATACCTTAGACTGTAAATATTATGTTCATACCATAGACTGTAAATATTATATATGTTCATACCACATAGACTGTAAATATTATGTTCATACCATAGACTGTAAATATTATCCATGTTCATACCTTAGACTGTAAATATTATGTTCATACCATAGACTGTAAATATTATATATGTTCATACCATAGACTGTAAATATTAGACTGTAAATATTATATATGTTCATACCACATAGACTGTAAATATTATCTTCATACCATAGACTGTAAATATTATCCATGTTCATACCTTAGACTGTAAATATTATCCATGTTCATACCTTAGACTGTAAATATTATCCATTTTCATACCTTAGACTGTAAATATTATCCATTTTCATACCATAGACTGTAAATATTATATATGTTCATACCAAAGACTGTAAATATTATATATATATATATATATATATTATGGTTCATATGGTTCATACCTTATTAAACACAGAGCGGTAGATGATGTAGTGAAGTTCGTCCGGGCCCTCTGGTGGACACTGCAGGTACTGTTTCTCGTGTTTAATAAACTCAAATAGAGACTGAAAGAAACTTTCATCGCTACCGGCTATCAAAACGTCGGGTGTTGCATGTCCTTCATTTCTACCTAAGTATGAACTGATTTTTGGCTCACACATTTTTGTTTTTTTACATTTAACCTTTTGCTCTTCTGCCAGTGCGCAGCTCGCTCCCGCATTGCTATGGTTACCGTGAAACGATATCAAGGAAATGACGTATTTGAAATATTTATTTCATGATATCTATATTTACTCATTAATGTTCCGTGATACATTTTTTTATTCGTGTTGATTCTCAAACGTTGTACAAATAGACGCTAAAGTTTGCCAAAATATACATATTTTTGATATTTTTGACCAGGCACCATAACAGTTACCTAACCCGTGCAAATCTGTGCAGAAAACCCCGTCGCACCCTCTGAAAGCCCTCTTCTCACGATCCGCCATTAGGAGTGAGCCTGTGGTAAGATCGTGCTCTACATTTACAGCTATTATTCGTCACAATAACAACTTTAAACGCGCTTTTCACATTAAACATCGGGTTAATAGAGTTGTGTTGATGTTCTGTTGTAGGTGGGTGGAACGCCAGGATGCAGATTTTCGTGAAAACCCTCACGGGGAAGACTATAACCCTCGAGGTGAGCCGCAGTGTGATGGAGGGATGCGCCTTTTAGCGGCTGCTGCTACCCCAAGTTTTACTTCTTTTACTGTTAAATGTGGCTTATAATTACACATCGAACCACATAGATTGAAAGATATAAATGGAGTTGTAGCTATTATGCGTTTAAACTCGAGTCAAGTGAACGTCATGTCCTGTCCTGCCCAATAAAGACATTAGCTATGTTGCTAAGCTAACAGTTAGCTGCCTCTCATGTTGCTGTAAACACGTGTGACGGAAAACAGCCAACTTTCATTAAGTTTCTCTTCATGCATGTATTCACATTTCTCACTGATTGTCATGTCAAATAGGAGATACAGATGAGCTTTAATGACGTCAGGCCGCGTGTAGCTGAAGCTTTGACCGCGTCACGTCTGACTTCTCTTGTGTTTGCAGGTTGAGCCTTCAGATACTATTGAAAATGTCAAGGCCAAAATCCAAGACAAAGAGGGTGAGTTTGTTATTCCATGTTGATTTCTTTCATGGGTATTAAAAACAAGTGGGGTTTTTTTTCTTCAGGATTTATTTAGAACAAGACTTAAAAATTAATTCGTCTTGTTTTCATCAATGCAAAACTCCTCAGACATTGATGAGTGTTGATCCACTGGGACTAGTAAGTTATGGACAATGTTTTTAAATCACACATTTAAAAGCCTTATTAATTTCACATTGAGCTAATTAGAAAATAAAAGGTTTACATTAAAATGTAGTTTAACCTAGTTCAGGGATGGGCAACTTTGCTCACAGCAAGGGCCACGTTCATTTAGTTCTGACTGCCAGGGGGCCAAATTGTAGAATACAAAAACGATAACAGTCATTAATGTCTCAAATTTAACTCAACATATACCAGTGATCAAATATTATTATGGAAATATTTCTGGATTTCATGGCAGATTTTGTCATGTTTTGATATATAAAAATTAGCATTTGTGACTTCTGTTGCAGTTTTCTATGCAACTGGTATCAAAGATGATTGAAAGTGTCATTCAATTTCTAGATTGAATTATGTTGTACTTGGCTTTAAAGGTACTAAGGTTTCTGACGCGTTAGTGTTTTTATTCTGATAAAAATGAAGTGCAACACCTGTCTGAAATAGACTTGCATTCTGCTGAACTAACGTTTTACTCTGGTCTGCAGGTATCCCTCCTGATCAGCAGAGGTTGATCTTCGCTGGAAAGCAGCTGGAGGATGGACGCACACTGTCTGACTACAACATCCAGAAGGTGAGCTGATGTACCACCTGCGCACGCCAGGCACCGTTAACACACGGGGCAACGCGATATCTTTTCTGGTTTTGAATTTGCTAAATGGATACAAGGTACAGAAATCGAAGAAGTTTACAACAAACCAACACGTCTGTTTGTGTGCCCAAGTTAATCTTTACCATTACATACAATGAGCAAAAGGTGTATATTTTTTATACCTATAACAGTCAATCCTATCTGAGACCATTACATTAAAACTTGGAGGCCACAACAGTTCTGTATGGACTTGAATGGAATAGAAGTCTATTTGACACATCTAGCTCTTATCTGTTAGGAGACTTTTGGGGGACCCTCAGTTTAAGATGAAACTGCTTGCTATACTCTGACTATCATTACGTTCCAGGGTTTGTCCAGCATAGAGAATTATTTTATCAATAATCAATAACTTAACGATCGTAACGTCAGCCAGCTGTAGTCTGTGAACTTCTCCACACAGACAGTCAAACAGCGCTGCGTTATAGCCAGCAAATGTATTTTTATTATTTCTCAATTTCCTGATCTGATCAAATGATCCAAGTTGTCTTTGACTGTAAAATCTGTGATTATTTGACACAATACTGTAACTCAAATACATGTACTTGTGTAAATGTATATGTAAAACTAAAACATAATTTACAGCAAAAGAGCAGCCATCATAGGAAGAGGGTGAAATGCACTGACAGGATGTGACCTCCCCTCTCCCTCAAAATTCCCCTCCTCCCCTGTTTCACTGTTACAAAAAAAAAAAATTCTTTACCAGATTTAATTGGGGTTTCAGTAACTTAGGCATATTGATGATATTATTTTATAAAATGGTCAGAAATAACAGCGCGTGTAGTCACACACACACACACACACACACACACACACACACACACACACACACACACACACACACACCCCCCCCCCCCCCCACAGGCCCATTCTGCATTCTCCTAGATCACAGCACAGTTAACTTCTTTTCTTCTCTGGTTTACCAGTGTCATCAGAATTCCTCCATGCAGGCAGTGTAGTGCAGCAAAGAAGAAACTATAACTGGTAGATGAAGTTAACATTCAGTTATGGTATCAGATTGTCTATTGCATTTGGCCCTTTAGGGAGCTTCAGGTGCATAACAGAGTCTGGTATGTGACCATGTGGTATGTGGTTGAGACTAGCTGGTGAACATAGCAGAACATTTTGGCAGCTAAACCTTTTTTCTTTTAGAAGTGGATGGGAACACTGAGGCTCCTGGTTATTTAAAGTTTTATCTCTCGTCCTCTACAGGAGTCTACTCTTCACTTGGTGTTGAGGCTGCGCGGTGGTGCCAAGAAGAGGAAGAAGAAGTCCTACACCACCCCCAAGAAGAACAAGCACAAGAGGAAGAAGGTCAAGCTCGCTGTGCTCAAGTACTACAAGGTACAAAAACATCTTCATGTTGAGCCTACCTGTAGAAAATGTTGAGTTGGTGTTAGTTTATAATGTTTGATAAGTTCATTGAGGAATGTTTTTTTTTTTTTTTTTTTTCCACTTTTCTTTATGAACCAAATTGTTGCTACATCAATTGATTTTTTTTTTGTCCAGGTGGATGAAAATGGTAAAATCCATCGGCTGAGGCGTGAGTGTCCTGCTGACGAGTGCGGTGCCGGCGTCTTCATGGCGAGCCACTTCGACCGTCACTACTGCGGGAAGTGCTGCCTCACCTACTGCTTCAACAAGCCTGAGGACAAGTAGACAGGGACACTCTGAGGGGCGTTAATAAAGATGAAAATGTTTGACATAAATCAGACTCTGTGTGTTTTACTGACACTATCCTGACAGGATGGTGTTTAGTTATGTTCACTAGCTCCTGTGAGGAGTTTCAGCAGGCTGTGAAACAGTGAAAATAATGATACACTTTTATGAATAACCAAGGCAAGAAACACCACCAGCCTGGAACAACCAAGGAAGGTTAGGTGTCACGAGTATTTATTTTTACTTTACTCTGATTAAAAGCCTTTCAAATTTATTTTCTATGGCAACGGTTTGGATGACTGATTCACGGTTAAACAGTTTCTTGTTTAAATAATTTTAAAATGTTCAGGGAAAGACTGGCCAAGACTACTTGATATACGGGGGGGGGGGTCGCAAGTTGACAAGGTTCCTAACCAGAGCTATGACGTGCTAGACTCAATATAGAAATGTAAAGTCATGAAACATTGCTGGGGTACGAAATAAACAATTATCAGTAAAATAAACCTCAGCAAAGTTTGATGTGAAATGTCTTGGTCCAGTTTGTGCAGGTTGTTTTATTGACAAATGTGTGGAATTAGTAGAAGTCAGAGTACAGACAGTATGAGTTATAATTGGGTTAAGAGTATCTAATGAAATAACTAGCTTTAACTAGCATTCATTTAGAATGAATATGAATGGTGTCTACTACCCTGATTAATAACAAATAGCTTGTTTTTTTATCTACCAGAACATTCAGTTGAAAAAGTTGCTCATCAGCTGCTTGGGAATAAAGTTAAGTGACCAGTGATATAGTTTGTCATGTATCACATGCTGTGATAGTAGCTCAAGCTGTTTTCTCTCCAGTTTTAACAAATTGACCAACATAAATCTTAAATATGGAATATCACTAGATGTAGTTTTAGAAAGTAAGGTCACATAATTATATTAACCTATCTTAATCTCTAGTTTAAGCAGACATTACATATTATCAATATGAAATATATCAGGTTCTCTACACAAAAATTCACGATTAAAACAGCACTGTGCTACACTAAATATATTTGGGGGTTGAATTTTGGCTAAAAAAGATGTTTGGACTATTTTTCACATTTTCTAATCAATTTATTGACTAAAAGATGACTTCTTATTTAAGACAGCTTTAATAAAACAATCTTTTTACCTCCCACACCTGGTGATGGATATAATTTGTTGTATAGTAAATCTACCTCTCTTCATTCAATTATTGGGTGGTACATCCCATAGATTGAATCTGTCTGGTGATATTAGGTAAGGTTGTCCTGCCTCCCCATATCTCTTCCTGAGAGTGACTCAGCATTTGGCAGACCATGTTAAATCTAGTGCATTAAAATGTATCTCTCTGCTTGGTAGAGAATTAATTATAACTCAGCAGGAGGATGACACCACACGTTTTCTACAAAATGAAAATAACACTTCTGTAGCCATTGAAGTTAATGTGGAGTTCTTAAAGGCTTCTGGTCTGTGCTTGAATATAAACAAATGTGAACTAATGGTTATTAAAGAATGTGCTGAATCTGCACTTTCCACATTCCACTGAAAAAGGAGGTGCAATATTTGGGGATATTAATTACTTAGGATCAACAAAATAGAACCACCTTAAATGTTCATCCCATTATACAGAAAACAAACCAACAAATGGCTCTTAAAGGATTTGTCATTATGAGGAAGAGTCTTGTTTACTACAGCAGAGGGAATCTCTTGACTGACTGATGACTGATGCAGCGTCGGCTCTGCATCTTGATAAAAAACTACTGAAAGAGATCAACAAAATGCCGTTCAATTTCATTTGGATAAATAGGACCCAGAATTTGAAGAAAATGCTTCTCATGAGTTCATATGGAAATGGCAGGCTTAATTTTTGGGAATTTTTACAATTTAAATAATACATTTAAGATAAATTGAATTAAGCAAGTTTTTAAAAACCCTGCCTTCATTTGACATATACCTCTACCTACATATTGTCTAAGCTGTGCAGCATTCATTGTTTCCTTGTTTGTAACTATGATATAGAAAACACTCCTGTAAAAATGTCTCCTTCTTGTCATGGTCACTCATCTACAAACACAATTTTTCACCCCATAACTATTTTATCTGGAACAACAAGTATATTCGGTGTCAACACAAATCCCTTTACGGCATATTGGTTTCACAATAATATTGTGTTGGTCGATCAGCTGTTCAACAGGGAGGGTCTTCTTTCCAATTTTTTTCAGAAGTGTTTGGGGCTTTGCCCTCTGGAGTCTGTGTGCTTTTGAAATATTAAACAAGGATTGATGGCCGACAGTTACCTCTGTTATCTCCAAGCAAGCACATCAATAGGGACAATATTTATGTTCTTGTTATCCTAATAATATAAATATATAAATATATACATAAAGGATGTTACAACTCTACCATATGTAATTTCTTATTGGAATAGACTTGTGGATGATGTGGCATGGAAGAAGTCTTGGCTACCTAATGGATATACTCATCCATACATTTTATCAGCTGATAAAGATCATATTGTAAAAAGATTTAAGACAGGCATAGATGTAAATTGTAATTTTTGTAATGAATAATCTGAAACTGTTGTACATTTATTTTGGTATTGCCTAACTGTAAAGGAGCTCTAGCAAAAAAGTTGTGATTTCATTAATGAAAAAATCAATAGAGATTTGTTTTATCTTGGAAGAATGTAGTTTGGTCTTTGGGGAAGTAGTACACAGAAAAAAAACACTTGTGTGTACTTGATGAATCTTTTGATTATAATGGCCAAATTTCACAAACCTAAATTCCTGATTCCTGTACTTTTTTCTATATTTTTTTCTATACGCAGAGAAATTGTAAATGCAATCTTTTATGAACATAACAAACAACATTCCCACCTTATTCCTGTTTCTCAGAGGTAGTTCCAGTGCTTGTCCAGCAGGCGGAGCTCTCCTCAATGCCTTCTCGAAATACCTGAAGTCACAAAGTTTCACATTTCTGCATCATGTTAACATGATTTTACCCTTTACAGTTGTCCTTACTCATTTTTCACAACACTCTTAATATTCATTAAACTGTTTCGTCATAACTGCTTAATGGGAAAATAACATAATATTGCATGTCTGCAAAATGTCCTAATTCACCATAAACATTTAATTAACACTTCAAGTAGTAGTTTGAGTTACTATGTCAGTAAATCAGTAAATGCCACAAAATTGAAGTCGTTTTGTTGTCGTGTGAGCTGTACTGCTAAAGATGTTTCATCCTTCTTTCATCTTGTTGATGTTTTTGTGTCAGTCAAAGTTTCTGTTAGAAAATATCTGAATTTGTGTTCACACTGACTTCTTACTGCTCTATTCAATTCTTTTTTGATGAAAGAAAGTTTAGAAGTTGTTTAGAGTTTGACAGTTTCACTCAGGATCAACTGATCAGTTTGGATCAGACGGTAGGAGTTATAATTGTTCAGTTTTGTAGACAACTGTACTTAATCTTCAGCACTCGTCGACTTTAATTGATCGTCAATACAATCATCGATGCAATTGACCTGAATGATTAAGGTTCTCATCTGTTGTGAAAAACAAACTGTTCAAAGATTTGAGCTTTATGGTCTGAAAGAAGTTATTCTAATTTTCCAAGTGTAGATGAGAAAAAACTCTCACAAATTGCTCGAAATCAAAAAGGCTCATTTCTAAAGTAAAATTAAAATGATGAAAACCGAAAAAACTAAAACTAAATCATTGAATTGTTTAAGCAGATTTCATTTTTGGGTCAATTTTACTGAATGCAAAGTATCACTGAATTATAAGGGGGGTCGAAAATGAATGTAATCACTTAATTTATTTAATAAGGTTTTCAAGATTTGCATTAATAAAATTATTTAAAATGTTGACTTCTTATGAATAAATATAATGATAAATGCGCCCTAGTTTCTTGTCAATAACATATTCCATCATGCTTCACTCTTTCATTGTAAACTAATAATCCATGTTTTTTTTTGGTAGAAATGTGTTTCCTCACGGTGCTGGTGGAGCAGTGGTTAGAGCGCGCGCTCCATGTATAGAGGCTTCCAAGCGGGCGGCCCAGGTTTGAATCTGACCTCTGGCTCCTTTCCTGCATCTCATTCCCCACTCTCTCTCTCCCTGATTTTCAACTCTATCCACTGTCCCATCTCTCCATTAAAGGCACAAAAATAAATCTTTAAAAAAAATGATAAAAAAAATAAAGTGTTTCCAAACAGGAAGTGAATTTGTAAAATAAAACGAAGAGGATCAAGAAGAAAAATGGACGCTGTCAGTTTGTGTACTAAAATAAGGTTATTTACTTAGAAGTCGTTACATTGGACAGACTGTTTACAGAGTTTTTTCATTTCCTTGGTAAACTCATAAGGCACCGAACCAGATGCTGTACAAAATAACAACACCAAAAAAAAAAACATTATAGATTTACATATTAGAGATTATTCCTATACAGGGGTTTGTTTTCTTGCATATTTATTACAGAGAAAAACACTAAGATACTGCTCTTAAACAGCTAATGTATGAACCGTAAGCTACAAGCATTCACACACACACACACACACACACACACACACACTTGCATGCTCACACAGACACGCACACACACACACACACTAACTCACGCTCACACCAACATGCACGCACATGATCTGACAGAACTTGCACACTAGGCAACATGTGCACATCCGACAAGAGCCAAAATCAGAAAATATTTAAAGGAACAGTCCAACATTTCATCTGGGTGTTTAGAGAGGATCCAGCTGTTGAGCCTAGCTTAGCACAACGACTGGAAGCAAAGACAGACTGCTGACATAGCTCTGCAGCTACAAAATCACAATCTTGTTTCTTTCTCTAAACCTTTTAATAGACCAGATAAAACAGGTGATGACTCACACTGAACACCCCTGCTTTAAGTCTTCCAGCTGCACAAAGCTTTCTGCACTCACCGCTTGTTTTCTCAAATATTCTTAAGGGAGTTTTGTCTGAATTGTCTCTGAAAGGGTTCATCAATTTTAATGATTTAGGAAGAAAAAAACTGAGAGAAAGAAAAAACACAAGACACAGAATATTAGAAACAATCTGAGTGAACAAGTAAAACCTGAGTGGGAGGAGCCTAAACAAATCTACAAACCATTTTCAAAGCGGAGCGTCCAAGATTTAACCCAACAGGAAGAAGGTTAGCTTTTGGGTTTAGAAACTCTAAGTCCAACTTTATGAGCCACAACCTCACAACGAGCACGCTTAGTTAGCTAATAACCGTCAGGAGGAATCAAAATGTTACTTTGTCTTACACTTAAAGGTAAGATTCCCTCTCCTGGTCGATCACCTCCTTTAGCTTTTCTTTTGAACCTTGGATTGTTTACAGTCCAAACTCTAAGTCACAGATTACACAGCTAGGGAACACATTTTCTAATTCAGGGAAAAAATGATTTTGGACATCTTTAAGTCCATTAACTGTTTCATGTGAACTTTTAATCCTCTTTATCTTTTGTTTAATAACTGCATTACGTTTAATTTAGGTTTTAAAATTCACATTTTGCTTTCCAATGCATTTCATTGTCTTGCGCATTTTTTCTAGACTTTTTTGTTGCAACTGTTAGAATACAAGCTTCTCAAAAGTGCCTCAGAAGATCCAAAGATACAGAGAATTTGTAAAGCAATATTCTTAATCACTGAGCCAAAAGGAGTTTAAACACCCCCAAACATGACAAATTGAATATTCTATTGGCATTAAGGGGAGGGACTTGTGAACTTCTCTATGGCTCGCTGAACAGATCTGCAGTTCTTGTTTAGGACTGACACTATGCTCGTTAGTTCCACCCACTGAGGTTCAACTCGACCAATGATGTCTCTTCTCTGACACTCGGGAGCAGCTCCACATCTTTAGAGCAGCTGACAGACAGACAGACATAAACCACAACACGGACAGACAGACAGGACGGGAGACGTCTCCATGGCGACACCATCCTCTCCTGGAGTCAGCTGGACGTCAACACCACTGCAGCATAGTGTTCTGGTTTTTTAATCTTCTTATGAGTAGGCACGGCATCCAATGATAACATTTATTTACACATTAAAATTCACATATTATAATAGTACCTTATTTCTCTTTATAATTAACTCTACTTTCAGAGTGGAGATATATTTCAATATGGCAGGAGAACTCAGTCCTGAAGAGAAAGTAACAACAAAGTAATAAATTGGCATTCTGAAACAGGCAGAAGTGGAGGAAGGCTGGGCCAGGCGGGTCCTTGGAAAAAAAAAAAAAAAAAAGGAAAAATGTTTTTTTTAATTTTCATGGTTCAGTCACAACGAGTGTCAAGAACCCTCCCCTCCCCTCCAACAGGAAGCCCTCGTCAAAATTATCGTCTTGTTTGGCTTTCACAGAAAGCGTCAAACTGGCTGTCTCGCCACCTACGAGCCAGAAGGAGGAGGAGTATGAGGAGGGAGGACTCCATGTTTTATTTCCAGAATGGAGGAAGGAGAAGGAGGAGCACAGCTCAGCCCTCTGATGGGTCCTTTCTTATCTCCCAACTCCTCCTCCTCTCCCCCCATCCTGATGAAGGTTGATATACTGAGGTTGGAGAAGCCAGTCCGGTCTGATCCTGCTCCAGGTCAGGCTGGGTGTGTTCTGGGTTTTCAGATGAGTCTGATGGTGGAGGTGATGGGACGCGGAAGAGATTGAGGATGATGTAGAGGGCGGTCAGATTTTGATGTCCTGGGACTCCACCATCTTGGCGAGCGTCTTCTTCACTCTAAGGATGGTGAGGCGTGAGGCAGGATTATGAGCCCAGCACTCTGACATCAGCTTCAGCATGGCTCGAAGGCACTGCGCAAACATGACAACACAGCAACACAACATTAGAGACACACCAACTGGAGGTCGAGATGTCTTAGAGCAACTTCATCCAGATGTCAGGAAGACGTGTCTGACTGAATAAAGCTTAACTACAAACTTGAGCTAATTTAGTTTGGATTCAAGCAGAGTTCATCACATCCGAAAACCCCTGATGGATAAAATCATATTTACTTACTCTGCTTTTATTTTCAGTCTGATTAGCTGCACATTTCTCTTAACTTCCTGCAGGTTTTTCAATCAACTTCACTCAAGTGTGTCAAACTGACCATTGTGAAAATGAGAAATGTGTACAACTGAACAGTGCTTCAAGGTAGTGACCATGAGTCAGACTTTAAGAGCTGAAACACAACAGGTTCACAATGCACTCTCTATTTCCACACATCTGTCTGATACCAAATATATGATTTATAGGAACAGATAAAGTGTTTATTGAATAAAACACTTAACTTCACTTACATCAAATAAACTGACCTCACTAACGGTATTATTTAGTCTCATTTGATTACAGTAAGTAGTTTTAGATGTGAACCGGTCCATTAGTAGCTGCAGAATTTCATCACAGCATGTTTTATCTTCACTGTGTGAATGTTAACATTGAGCTCATTGGAGCCGCACAGGGCCTTTGGCTTCAGTTCAAAGCTGATCTCAGGTCAGTTTTCTGAGTCTCTGTTGAGTCTTACCTCGTCACTGTTCCAGCGGTTTGACACTGTGGGCCGCAGTCCTTTAACGCACACCACCTCCAGCATGTCCTCATAGGAGGGGTCAGAGGGCACCATCTCATAGTACGGCAGCTGGTAGTCCTCCACCATACCTGAGCAGAGAAAGAGAGAGCAACAATCTGATGTCAACAACATTCAAGTTTATTTGCTGAACAAGAGAAGAAGAAACAGAAAGGGAAAGGTCAACAACTGAAACTACAAAGTGTTGGACAGCAGCCTTTGTGTTTACTGTCCACTCACCTGTAGAACACTGTCAATGAATCACCTGTTTGTTTGGCATTTTTAGAAGTCAGTATTCAACTGTTAGAAACCAATAATTTAAAGACAAACAAAACCAGATTGATGGACAATAAAAACATTTAACATATTCAAACCTAATCTTAATAAATCAATGAATGTGTTAGAAAGCAAATACAGTAAATAATGCTATCCAAACACAGTGATCACTTTCATTTTTCATTTATTTATTTTTAAGGTGCCTTTATTTTAGAGATAGGTCAGTGCATAGAGTGGAAAATCCAAGGATAGAGAGTGGGGAATGACATGCGGGAAAGGAGCCACAGGACTGATTCGGACCCAGGCCGCCCGCCTGGAGGACTACAGCCTCTGCACATGTGGAGCATGCACTAACCACTACGCTACTGGCGCCCCGAGATATCACTTTAATTTGTTTGTTTTGTCGAACAACCAGTCCAAAACTATAACTTAATCGCTGTGGTGATAATTTGATCCCTAGTGATTATGAAAGCATTACATCTTAAAATGTAAGAGAGAAAAGAAAACAGGTAATATTTGACATTTGGGTTAAAAAATGACTGAGAAGATTAGTCAATAATCAAAACAATTGCTGATGTTGACAGATCATTTAAGAGGCCACAACAGTGCGGTTAATTTTGCTCGCCTAGAGTTAAACAATCATTGAAGCTCAAAGTTGATTTAAACCGGTTGGGTTGTTCCCTTCTTCCCACACTTTTCAGACAAATGCTTATCAGACATATGTTCAGTCTAATCCAACACAACTGCTTCGACATTACTATAACACCTGTAGTATTCATGTGTTGCTGCCATACACGTGTTCTTCACGTGTGTGTTTGTGTGTGCATACCTCCGGTGACGCAGCGTCGGGCCATCTCCCAGATGACGAGGCCGTAGCTGTACATGTCGGCCATGATGTAAGCCTGGAAGTGATTCTTGTTGAGGCTCTCGTCCAGGACCTCGGGGGCCATGTAGCGCCTCGTCCCCACTCGGGTGCTCAGAGGGATGTCTACCTCGTTAGTGTCACTATGGCAACAAAAAGAGGGGACAGTGGTAGTCAGATTAGAGTAGTACAGAGAATTCATCTTCCTATAATATTTGGTTTATTTTTTAAGATTATATTTGATGAGACACACTACTATCTAACATAATGCTTTAAATTAAAACTGATCACTGAAACAGTTTCATCATTGTTTTGTCATTATTTTAATTTAGAAAAAAAAAGTAAACAAAACTATTATCAAGTGAAGTATAAGATTATATATCGAGCATTGCTCACCTGTTGAACTTGACAGCGAGGCCGAGGTCGGCGATGCAGCAGGTGCCGTTCTTCTTCATAAGGATGTTTTTGCTCTTCAGGTCTCGGTGGGCGATTGCTGGTTTCCCCTGCGTGCCGTAGATCTCTGTGTGCAGGTGACAGAGGCCGCATGCAGCCGAGTACGCCAGCCGCAGCAGAGTTTGCGTGTCCAGCGTGGTCAGCCTCAGGTAGTCGTACAGAGAGCCGTTCTCGTGATAGTCCGTGATGAGGAAGAGCTGCGTAAAGGCGCCTGTTCCTTTAATGTCAGCCGCTATGAAACCTGCAGGAGAATGTTGACAGGTCAAATCTCCACTGATGACATAATATAACAATATGTATATACTGTTTATATATATACATGAATACATACGTATACAACTGTAGAATAAATGTACCACAACTTTAAGGTACTTAAAAAGACACAACCAGAGTAACTTTAACAATATGTTTTATGTGAAAGATTAAAGTACCTGATCAGTGTTGTAAGAAAAAAAAAATGTATTAACTACAGATTTTGGTGACTTCACAATTTCACACTGATTGGACTTTCTCTCCTTCAGGCCCTTACAGACTGACGTATTCATCTTCAGACAAAAGTTTCTAACTTTGAACCAACATCTTATATTTTTATTTTATTTTATCCTTTTTGTGAATTGAATCAGCAAAACTCTGCAGTTTTTTTTATTATTTTTAATCAATTTATGTTTACATTTATTTTACAATTTTGAAAATGTACAATGTGACCAAACAGCACAACAGGTTTTATTACCAGTTGCTGCTGAAGATGTTTACCAAATATCTGGTGTCCAATTACCTTTTATCTTTGAGATTCATTTAAAAAAGTCCATTTGAATCTTTATATTACATTTTAAACACTTTTATCTTTGCACTGAAAAAGTCTGTTTGGTACAGAATTTCTATTTGCAGGGCTTCCTTTTCAAACACTCAAGATACGTTAATTAAAGTATTTTCTTACAATCTGTTTTGATTCATTTTCTATAAACATGAAAGTCAAAAGTATGCCTGTTGTATCTCTTTCCGTTGTCCTCCTCTCTCCAACTGAATTATAGTTTTCAGTTCATCACACCACCTTCTGTCTCTGTTTAACAGCCCATCATCTTGGTGTGTCACTAGTCTGACAGACATTAGGTGTCGTCGCTGTCATTAGTAGTAGTTAAGGTATTGATCCTCGAGTCCTGCAGACTTCAGGCGTCTCATTTTCTCTGAGCTCACAGTTCACTCTTTCACTAAAGTACTCTGCTAGTTTGTATTTAAAAAAACAACAACTTCTCAATCCTTTAAACAGCCGCCAGGTGTCCACATGAACACTAAACACTGATACTGGTGTTAGTGACTGAAATCATTCCTCCTATTCATACGGGTCACCAAAAATTCCCTTCATAACCCTTATGTACCAATCAGTATCAGGAGTAACTGTAACTCCATTGCTATATGAGGTAACTAGTAGTGTATCAAGTCAACCACTCGTTACATGTACTTTATGTGAAATATTCAACAGTTATAGTGCAGGAAGAAAAACTTTGTCCCACTCCAAAGACAGTACAAGAAATTCTAATCTCACGAAGCATCGTGCTTAACAACAAGCTTCTACTAAACGAGTTGTCTGAAAGCCCAGTGCAGCTCACGTTAGCTCAGACATAGGAGGAGACTCTCCACACAAACAGCCGGCTTGATTATACATCCAAGCCCACTCTATGACCTGTAAGCCACGACTAAACAGACCGACATGTTGTTGATTAAATGTTTCCCATATCAACTGTTGAGTCTGTCGCCTTCAGAGAACTAATAACCAAATTCCTAAATATTGAAAACAGCTACATTATATGAAATGTGCGAATTTGTTCCTCTCACACTGCAAAAGCAACACTATTGAGTGAACATAAATATGAGTATTGAAGCAAAAAAGTAAAGTTACTTTCCCAACTAACGAGTTTCTTTTGAAATAATAATAACTTTATTTGTATAGCGCTTTTTAAAAAGAAGGTTTTACAAAGTGCTTTGACAATGCAGAAGAAAGCATAACAACAACACATAATGCAGTAACTTCACTAGTAACTCAGTAACTGTAACTAGTTACTAATTTCCAGTAACTCGCCCATTGTTGTTACATAAGTGGGCTAATGTGTAAAGTGTTGGAGGACTAAATGAGAAAAATTGTCCTCTTGTATTTAGATTTTATTTTCAATTGTAGCTTGAAAAGATTCTGTTTAAGGTGAAAGTTTAATAAGAGATGGATGTGATCATTACCAAGAATGTTTTCGTGTCTCATCAGGACGGTCTGGTAGATCTCAGTCTCTCTGAACCAGCTGGCTTCCTCTCGGGTGAAGAAGACTTTGACGGCCACCTTCTCTCCCCTCCAGCGGCCCAGCCACACCTCGCCGTACCGCCCCTTCCCGATCTGAAGCACCATCTGTATCTGTTTGGCGATGGTTCGCTGCACCTGTACAGGCAAGAGAGAAGAGAGAGACAAGAGTTTTTATCGTGCTTATTTTGATGTAGTTTTATGAATATCTTTTCTGTCTTTTATAGCTTCAATCAATGTTTTTTAAAGGATGTGTTTGCACATCTAACTTTCTCATAAAGTAGGTGTGAAGGGCGACTAACTCTTACGTGAAAAGGAGAATTCCTGCACACTACTCTTGCTCAGTATGACCAATTTATTAGAAAAAAAGAAAGAAGAATTGTTGCAGAAAACAAGAAAGAATAAAATTCAAGTAGGCCCACAGTCCATATTTTTTACAAAGGTCATTCAAAGTAGTCGTAAAAATTGTTTCCATTTAAAGCTGAAGCATTTGATTGGCTGCAATTTTGATAATTGATTTTGACGCTCAGTCCCACACAGGTCACTAGAAGACATGAAGTCACATTCTGATTTTTAAATAGCAACTTCAAATATCAAGACTCTGAAACTGAAAATCAGTTTGCAAAGAGTCAACACAGATAAAAAAAAAGACATCTGCTTGAGAGTCTGTCAAAACAGGAAAGAGTTCTTTAAGTGGGATGTTGTCAAAAAGTATTAATATTAGCTTCATTAATTAAAAGTAAGACCTGCGTCACTCAATACTAACAACGACATGCTTTAAAAACCCAGTTGTGACTCTAAGGCTGCAAATAATCGTACTCTCATTACAATATCATAGCAGCTAAATGTAAAAAAACAATGTGCACAATAAAAAGGAAACAAAGAAACTGGTATGTATAATTCTTGTAATCCTGAATTGGTCAAAGTCTTCTCTCGTTATTCTCAACATGGTACATATATGTATTTATGTGTCAAAGGTTTGTATAATGAGGGTGCAGTGTGGTGTCCCTACCAGCAGGGGGAGCCCCGAGCCACTGCCTGAGCTCTGAGATTGGTGGATGAGGTCTTTGAGCGACTCTCCAGATGGGATGAAAACTTCCGGCTCCAGATCTTTGTGATACCGCCGACGCTCAGTCTTCCACTTGTACCTGAAACACATACACACACCCAACAGCCAGTTAAGTATGATGCATTTCAATACACATACTTGTTCATTCTAAAGAACAATGGTTTCATAACCCCTTAATCATGAAGGTCTCATTCATTGCTGTTTTTATATTCTGTTTCCATTTTCACCATGACTTCTTAAAAAACAAACAAAAAAAAAAAAAAACACCTTTATTTTAGTAAAAGCCTTTTTCAAAATAAGAGCTGAGAGGATTTATTTGTGCATGTAAATGAAATCAGTGAGGGTAGGGGAAACAATCAGAAACAGCTCTCTCTAATCACAGACTATCGGAGGTTTCTGAGGAGTTGTTCTGTCAGCAGCAGAGTCCTCGACAAAATCACAAACACAACTAAGTGTTTAAACGTGTTTAAAACGCACAGTATGAAAAACAGAAATCACCATCACACTCAATATGAAAATAAACATCTACTGAAGAGAAAACTATCACAGAACGGTGAGATTATTATTATAAATTACAAATTAACTTTAGCTGTGTTTATTAGTCTCAAGTTGTTGACATTTTGTCAGAATTCCTCTCTGCTATACTAGAATACAGAAGAATGAACTAAAACATGTTTATCAAGTGCTGCAGTTGTTTTAAAGACAGGTACAAAGTCCATCAACGTGACGTGATTAACTGCAGCAATCCTCACATCAGAGTGTTAACTGATGTTAATGAAGTACTATATTATTATTATAGGGGGTGTAAAGTGCTGTGGATGATGCACAGGTGATGACCTACCTGTAGTAACAGACAACAGTGACACAGATCAGAGTGCAGCAGCAGACCATCATGGAGATCAGGAAGGCGAGCCAGTGGGGGCTTCCCTCTAGAAAACAGAACGGATCACAATGCTTAACTCGGTCTACGGTTACCTGATAAAAATCTGAACAATGAGAGGAGTGTAAGTGTTACCGGGAGGAGCCTGTGGGGGGAGGGTGGGCTGCAGGTCTCTGTTGCAGAAGTCTGTGTTGCAGCACTCAATAGTCCTCCTGGTCTGAGCTTTTGGAGAGTCCTGTCAATCAAAATGAATCATTTAGACCTGAACTGATCAACAGCTGTCAGGACCTGATCTGTCCGTGGACACACCTGACACCAACCAGTCTGATGAATTACACATAACACAGTTTTGTGTTATAGTTATACTTCCAGAAATGTTGAAGCATGAGAAAGCATAATGTTTTTTTGTTTTTTTTCCAACAGAAGATTACTGCCTCTGTAGTCTCCATATTTAAGAAGAGTCTGTGGATTATACAAGATGGACAACTTCTACAACTAGTGGTTATGTCTCTTGAATGCTGACTGGAGGGAAAATGTGTCCTAAAGGCTTAAAGGAACACGTAAAACACACAGAAACGAAAACAAGCAAGGGGAGAAACTTTCCTAAGCATTTCTTTAGTGTGTAGTGTCAAACAAGTTTAACTAATGATTTAAACCCTGTGTCCACCTCATGTTTTTTGGGGGCAGGAAAGCACTGGCTTTACACTCCAGACTGCTTGGATGAAGCAATGTTTTGGCTGAAAATAAAAGCGCTGCACATGCATGTTGTGTCTATGACAACAGTAACTTAAAAAACGGCTGTTGCATCACTGACGCTGCTCATTTGTTTTATATTTGAGATCATTTTTTCTCCAGTCACTATGAGCATCAAACAGAGGATGCTTGCCCTCCTACTCTGTCTGGACACAGACAAGGAGGATGTGGGTACACGATATGATCCGTAGGAGACAAACATATGGGGAATTTTATAAATTTTGCAAAGAACGCAGGTGACGTCAAAAAGTTGAAAGATTTTCAACTCGATGCGCTGGGCACTGCACTTTTTTTTCCCATGGTGGCCGCCTGCTGCAGCAGCAGCAAAGCCTTATCTTACTGGAAGGCTGTAGTGATTCATGTTGCCCTCTAAATGAACAAAGACTGATATTCCTTTTTGTAATATTCCCTGATTCATTGATGTGTTTGATTATTTTATCATCCAGGGGTTGTATCATATTTAGCGTCTTCTTTAATTTTCTGCAGTCGGAACTTTGTCACTGTATCTGTTGTACTGATACATTAGGACTGTGTTGTACTTACATTTCGTAGTGAAAGCTGTTGTATTATGCTTATTGTCTAAGAAAAAAAAACCTCAGGAACAACTGAAGTTTATGTCTTCCTAAATCAAGATCTAAACTGCTGTGTTTATGTGTGCATCTCACTTAGCGAACAGTGAGGCTAAACTTCTTGAGACTTGGCACCTTATAGAAGATATGTAAAATGAGTTTAAAAGTATACATTGTGTGTGTTGTTTACCTTGCACTGGAAGTGTGAGCCTTCGTACGTCATGCAGCCCGAGGTGAGGATGGCTTCACCGTGCTCATCTTCCTCAATGATGGCAAAACACTGACCGTTTGTTCTGAGGAGACACACAGATCAATCAAATATATGAACAATGATAGTAACTCTCTGTGGACAGCACGAAACACTGATATCTGAATATAAAAACTACAGTGAATCATATTAACTCAGGATATGAGGAGGTGAAATGAGGGGCTGTCTTTCACTTATTCAAAAGGACCTACACTTTTTGTAAGCACTTTTAAAATAATTTAACTTAAGCTGGAAAATAAATGAATTTCCTAAACTAAATTGAATTTAAAGTTCAGGCTTCTTTGAGAGATTCTCTACTCACTGGCAGGTGTTGTTGGTGGCGTCTTCAGGACAGTGTCCGGAGCAGTAACAGCTGAGAAAACGGGCAGCGTCCTCGGGTGCGATGGTCGAGTCCCCACAAGGTCGCTGTGCCCCAGGTTTAACCCCTGTCCCCTGCAGGACGTGGTCTGGATTCTGACCAGCAGCTGGACAAAAACACAAAATACAAACTGAGTCAGAACCAGAGACAGAGATTAAGAATTTATCAGAACTTCCCGGTTTCATGTGTGTGTCAGTGTAAAGAAAATAAAGGACAGGTTTTCATTCTTCAGTCTTTTCAGGAGAATAAGGAGGCAGAATCTAATCTTTATCTGAAATATAGGTGTGGTCCAGGGCTTGAGAAAAGAGTGGGGCTTAAAGAACAGACTTCATGTCATGTGACTCTTGCTGGAGGTGAAACATTTCTCCTCTATCAGCAGGGCTGCAGACAGAGGAGGAGGTGGAGGAGGACAGAACACCAAATAAGGAGTTTATGTTATTTATATGGCTAAGTGTGAGTGTGGCATTATAATCTTCACATTTGAGCTGTTTTTGAAGAGAGAAAAAAAAGGGACACACTTCTTTTCACATCAGTTTCATCAGTGAAAAGTTGTGATTCTACTTAAAAACACAGTAAGCCTGGGATTAGATCAGGGGGCAAAGGCCGCGGCTTGAAGGCAAAAAGTCATGCAGGTGATACAAACCCATCACCCAAACAACCTACAAGTTTAACGTTGCTTATTTAATTCTTAAAAGATTTTTTTTTATAAACTTGCACCTATTTGTTTATCTTTTGTCTGTTCTTCTTTAAAGACACAAGTAATAATAATAATTACAAAACAAGCTGCAAAAAAACCCTTATTTTTTTAATTACCAGAACAGATTCTTTCTAAGCGAATAAAACATTAGCTTGTTTATTTTTTCTTTTCCTCTCTTCTCTCCCTGCAGCTCTGAGTAAAAACACTTGGAGGTGTGTAGACGTGCATGCTGTCATGTCTGGGCATGAACTACCTGCACACCTACACTTTGAGCTGCCTGGTAGCCATGGTTACAGTCCGTCTGTCTGTACACTGTCTAACTGAGACTTGGTCCTGTGGTTCAGTGAGTGTACCAAGGGATCTAACAGAGATCTGCTGTGACTCTGCAGACTGGAACGCAGACTCTGACTCATGTTTGACACGGAGAGAAAAACAGAAACCAGAAAATCCACTGAAGACTCCCCGCTGTGACCTCGGACTCACACTGAGACGAGTCTGCACATTAAATCCTCCCCATCACACAGTGATCATCCACATAAAGCTGCAGCCTTTTCTCTCAATTCCAGTCCAACATCCAAACGGGTTAAAGACATCAAGTTGTTGTTTGTGTGTGTGTAATAGAGAAATGAAACTATGATGGAACAATCACATTAGCTGCTCGCTGGCTGCAGTGCATATTGCAATTTTTTTCATGTTGAACAACTAAAAACTGTCTGGTTTCTTTGTGGACAAAGAGAGTTACTGTCTCAGATTAAAGCTCCATGAAGGACGCTGTATACTCACTACTATTTTTTATTTTTAAGTGCATGCCATTGTGGAGGAGCATATTGTTTAAGCCACTACAAAATATAAAATCCACATTTAGTTTTAAACTGGATGCAACTGTTAAGACAAAAAACTGAAAGAAGCAATTTGGCGTTTGGCAGACGTGTAGTGACAGCAGACGACAAAGGACACCTCACTTTAAGTTGTTGGTCTTTTTTCTGAAGTAAGATTCATAAGGTGACGCTGCTTTTTCGGGACAAATCAGACAGAAATGACTAAGAGTGGTTTGCTTTTCATTTAGTCACTACTCTGCTTGAGAAAGACGATGGAAATCAGTGCAACAAGAATATACAAAATATGGCCTGGCTTCAACTACAAATTATTTTTGCACCCTATACATTTGACTTTACAGGTCATTATTTGAAAAAGTTACATTCTCAGCAAACTAAGAACATTACCCTCTGTTTTGAGGTTGCCCAATGACAATAAAGACATGAATCTTAAGTGTGGACAATGCTCATTGGTAGTGAGGGACATATTGACCTCTGTTCTTCCTGATGACAGGCAGAGGAGGGTCTTCATTACAACACAGGTGTTTTATTACAGCTTGAATCTGCTAATAAAGGTAAAAAACATTGACGTCATCCTCAACTCAACCTGAGACACTTCACAGACAGGTCACGCCTCCTTCTCAGACCATAAAAGCGCTCATTGGCTGAAAAGTTACGAGAGAGGGAGGAAGGAGAAGTGAAGGGAAGGTGGTTGCGCTGAGGCTGGAAATGGCTGCTCGCCTCTGTTTCTTTCCACATGTGTGCTTAATTGAGCCGGCAGTCAGAGTGGAGACTGAGGTCTGGCAGAGAGGACGCTGGGTAATCAGACTCTCTCCATGTGCTCTTAAAGTCACAGCGCTGCTTCAGACCGACTGTTTATTTACATCCAGCAGCAGCCGAGTGATGAAACGCTCTGATCACTCGTTCTCTGTGTATACATCTGAGCGGCCAGAGGAACCGTGAGCGATGATGATGTGTTTGATGATGAAGCAGCCGGTGTGGTCTGCAGACGCAACTCTAGCTCTGTGCTCATGCAGAGAAACTTTACAGCTGTGGGTTAGTCCATCACAAAAGAATTACAGACTGCAAATATGTTGTGTATAGGAAGATAACATTTGAAGCAGATATTAATCTGTACAGCTGAAAAAATAAATATAATGGAAATGGTTAGAAAAACAACAGCACTCACGTACTGTACATCAACTTCAGCTCTGGGAAGTTATGATGGTTTTTGGATGTTTTAGTGACTAAACTAAACAATAAATATGAAAGTAATCTACAGAATAAGCAATTGATGAAAATCATTGCAATAAAATAAAGAACATCCTGAATTGAAATGACAACACATGCATAGCTGATAATGATAAAACCAAGTGAAAGAGATATATGTGGGGATGTAGGTGTATGAGTTTAGAGTGTGTGTACTAAGTTAAGAGTGTGTGTACTAAGTAAGGAATGTGTGTGAGCTGCTGGTTAAAGCGGAACCACATTATGCTGCGCTGACCTCATGCACAGAAACTCCAGCATAACTCTCTGACTCTCAGAGCAATAAACATGATCGATGTTTGGGACAAAGACAATCAAGAAAGAGACATTAAAAAAGCTCATCATCATATCAACTTCAGTAGAGAGGGTATTTTATGGTATTGTCTAAAATTGCCTCAAACTGCCCATCTGTCTTTAGTATGGCTTCTAAATATAAAAAGGTGGCTGATGCGTGTTCTGGCTCCACTGTGACAAAGTCTGAAGCCTGCAGGGAATCATCAACACATCCTGAGCGACGCCTGCTGCTGCAGAAACACTGCTTCTCCAAAGAGACACAAGTAACAGGGGAGAGGAGGGAGGAGTGAGAGGTCAGATCAGCTGTCAACCACAGAGAAACCCAGAGGGGACGATCAGTGTCGCCTCTCTCTTCTCTGACCTTGGAAAACCAGTCAAAAAAGAGGAAGCAAGGGAGCAGAAAGAAGCCAGAAAGAAGACAGCCTGCCACTCAAAGTGAACAGGTGAGGAGAACGACTTGTACAGAAAAGGGTGCAGGTTTGATAACATGCATCCAAAGCGCTTTGAATGGAGCTGAATGTTTTTGGATGTTTATTTTGTCTAAAGTCAACGTGCTAAACATGAGCAGAGCTCTGATTCTGTCCACCATAGATTATTTATTTCAGCGCTGATGTTGAGGGCAAGACAGAAAGGAGAGACAGGTTCTCTCTGGTTTCTAGCAGTCATCACTTCCTGCAGATCGGCAGGAGAGGACGACACATCCTGAACTGAATCTGGCTCCTGATACAACATCCTGCATGAGTTATGTCACCTCTATGATGTTTGTCAGCACAGGACCTGGATGACCTGAAGTCCGTCAGTCGAGGCAAAAAAAACATTACTTATGCAGTAAAAAACTTTGGAGTTTGTGTCAGATTGGGAAAGTAATTGTCCATTACATCCATAGCTATAGAATTAATTCCAGGTTAGTTCATGTGACGGTTTCTGTTGTATCAAAGTCCCCACTCCCCCAAAAAAGAAAAGAAAGAAAGAAAGAAAGAAAGAAAGAAAGAAAGAAAGAAAGAAAGAAAGAAAATGTATTATAAGGATAGGCAGGAGTACTGAAGCCAGTGTCCTTATGGTATGCCCTTATTTTGAAGGCCTCTTGCATATCTTCATGTTTTATCATCTTGCTTGATTATATTCATATACTTGACTTTGTTGATTTTAAATACACTACAATGCTCAGTATCATGATGTAGTCACTCGAGTTCCGACAGACAAAAAAAACATGTCATTACTTATGGATTAGTTCATGATAGATGGGGATCTTTTAGCATCTTTACTATCGCAAGCTACGTGCTTTACTGTGTTATGTTACAAGAAGAAACAAAGAGAAGAGAAAATTCACTTTAAATAAACAAAATATGAGTTAACAGTGATTTAAGAGCCCATTAGAGAAGATTAGGAGCAAAGACACATGAAGTAAACTAAAGCATTTTAAATCTCATCAGTAGTTTATGAATCAGAGATACTTGATAACTGTGAATACAAAGTTTATAGCTCATAAGCTCAATGTTTAAATGTCTTGTTTTTCCAATCACACACCTCATCCACTTATTTTTTATGCTTTCTACTAAAACTGCTGAAACATGCTTTTTATCTATTAAAGCAGGGCCAACTAAACGCTGGCTCTCCCTGAAATGTTTATTCAACTGAGCCTGTGTTTCCATGGCAATGGCAGGTTGTTGAAAACTTCCGAGTGAGGTAACTATCGGACAACACTCATCAGAATATAGCGAAGCTGTGTAATAAAGCAGCCTACGGGGACACCTTTATAATCTATTTAATGTAACTGCGAAAGCAACTTTAAATAAGCCCTTCACCCAATTGAACTGTCATAATAAATACCCTACCCAAACACATAAGAAAATGTAAATCAAAACATTATTAAAAGACCAACACGCACTAAGAAAAAGTAAAGATGGGACTTCAAACACAAGAGGAGGCAAACTGCAGACGTTCTCCTTTTTAATGTATTTTAGTTTGGTTCAGAAATAAATGTCACATTAGGAGGATTTTCTAAGTCGTTTCAGTGAAAATAAATATTGTATGCAACAAATTATAATTCCCACCTCAGACTTCAGATACACTTCTGTAAACTGAACATCTTTGATTTTGCACAAAACAAAACCCTCTCAAGAGTCTCAGAAAGTATTATGGATGGATATCATATTTCATGGATTTAATATGTATTTCAAATAAAAGACAGATTCGTCCTAAATTACTTTATAGTTGCAGCACTCTCATTGTTATGGCTTAAAACAAAACAACTTGATTATGAAACATGTTTTTGTAATGTGGTGTGTTCAGGGACCGTCAGTCTTCACAGACTGTGGCAGAAATAAATCCAGAGAGAGGAAATAAACACTATTTCAAAGGGTGAATAAGTCTCCAGAGGGACTGAATGATATTTCCGGAGAACAATGACTGTTTGCAGTTTTTAGCGCCGCTGACAGCTCGTACTGTGCCATACAGGAAACAGTTAATGTGCAGAGAGGAAGTGAGAGCGGCAACAATCACTTCAACAGCTTCCTGAAGGGAATAGCAGTGGACGGGATGGAGTGAGAGTTTCTGAGGGCTGATACAGCTGCTGATAGTGGAAACCTCTAATTTGATGTTGCTGCATATAAATGTGGGCTAAAGCTCAGGAACTGTTGTGTTTCTTTAAGGCTGCAGCTTTTTTTCCTGAAACATGGACACCTGTTTTCTATCACTTTTAAACTGTATCCTGCTATCATGATGCTGCTAAATGGACAGAATGTAACCTCTTGTCTTTTTATTACACTATTAAAACTTCTGATGTTGGAAAGTCTTCTATAAGAAAGAATAATTATATATTATAAATAAATTAAAGCTGTACTGTGATGAGGGTAAAGATTTAACAAATTATCAAGGGAATGACTAGTTTCTGTGGAGATTACAGTTTCTAAGTTTGTAGAGTTTTGTATTTATATTTTGAGTCTGAAAGAAAGTTGTATAAAATCCTTTGGACAAACATCATCAGTGGACTAAGATTTTTTTTTATCTGTTCAACAGAAACACCACAAAGATAAAGGAGAACAACACCCAACACAAATGCTGGTTTATCGTAAACTTAATTTCTTTTTTAAGTTAATACTTTCTTACGCGAAGCAAAACCAGCAGCTTATACCCAAAGTGCACCTGTCACATATTACTGTATGTATTTGAATGTAAAACAGAAAGAAAGAAATTGATCTGTTTGCCTGGTATTTAGCAGGGAGGGGCTCTCCTTTGTTTCTGTGTTTATTTATGAAGTCTCTCATTATCGGCTAATTGACACTTAATCAGGCCTCTAACAAAAGGCTGCTGATACTCATCTGAGTTTGGAGGGAGGTGGTGCAGAGCACATGGGAATGGGGGGGGGGGCATTTTATGTTAATCTCAGTCTCAAAATTCTTCTAATCTCACGCCATCCAAACCAAAGACTATATAGACCTTTAAATTCATACTGCGTAATATTTACGTCCATATGATGTTTCGCCTTCAATATGAATGTTGGGGTATCTTCACAGGGGGACAAGTAATCCCCCCGCTGTACCTCCTTTGGAGGTAATAACATAGCCGGTACAGGGGCAGCCGGGATTGGCAGAGCCAGCAGGGGGCTGAGCCAGTCGGGGTGGAGCACAGTGTGTGTATTTGCATGTCAGACTGAGTGTGTATGTGGAGTTCAACCTGTGCCATGCTCTCTTGTGCTTCTGCAATGCCGTAATGCAATGTGAATTCTCTGATTGGGACACTAATATTACACTGTGGAGGAATCAATATGGATTTCTTAAGGTGTAATGACAGTGGAGCTTTGTTACGGCGGTGTTGTGTATGAAAGGGGCAGAAAGCGGCAAAAAAAGACCCTTGTTAAAAAATAGCAAAAGTCCAGGACGAAACGTCACAAAAGATAAGATATAGATATTTTTTTACATGAATCTTAAAAAATATTCACTGTAATTCTCAGGTCTTAGTTTTAATTTAGTATTTCCATTAAAACATATCTCTCACAATAGTATAGATTGTTTGTCCGCCACATATTCACTCTCTCATACTGCATCACACATATGCACTGATTTTCTCGGAGTGTTTGCATCATCTATGACTCTTTCTGAGATATGATGCACACTCAGGTTTGTTTCTGGATCTCTGGATATGAATTAAAGAATCACAGGCTGCTGATTTGGCAGTTCTGTCTGACCATTTCACATGGATCTTTAAAAATAAAATTTAAAATAATTAATCTAAAAGTTGTTTATAATCAGTCAAACTTAATGGGTTATTAATAAGTTATAATTACATGTGGCCTTGAGGGACAATCTAGAAAAGTAATGCCATAAGATAAGCCTTATATTTAGTAATTCTTATTCAACTTGATTGATCCACTGAACTCCAAATAAATAATTCCATTGATAAGCTCTTTTGACCCAAAGTTGCATATCAGATGACCCTGCCCTCTTGGTCAGGAAAGGATGTCTAATGCCTCCTTTTAACCTGGTTAAGAGTATTTCAATTATTTATTCTGTGACAAAGATCAGAAGACCAGAAGAAGTTTGAACAGGAAACTGTAGGTGTTAAAAGCTCAGGCAGAGAAAGAGCAGATGAATGGATTTTGATAGTCTTACCATCAGCTCTGAGGGTCAACAGAAGAGCACTGGCCATCACAGCCAAACAAAATGTTAAACCTGCCATCCTGCAGCAGGACTGAACTCAGACTGGACCTGAAGTGGTCCCAGGTAGGGCTGTGCTCAGGGATAAGGAGCTTCTTGATCAACTGGTTAGTGTGTTGGAGACCCTCCGGTCCTGATAAAAAAAAGTCTATAATCCACAGCAGGACCCTGGGAGGTAGGGAGGGTGGGTTGAGGCAGGCAGACGAGGCCTCAGAGTGACATATATGTTGAGCCGGTGTAGGAGCAGGAGCGTTGGTAAGTGGAAACCAATGGATGGGTCTTCAGGTGTTGGGGGTGGTATCACAGTATCAGGTCCTCTTCTGTCTCACAAGCTCTTTGGCCTCCAAAACCCTAAAAGAAAGAAAGAACGATACACATATTCAAACTGAGTAATGAACAGAAATCAGTGCGTGTTCATACAGGAGTTGGAAGTGTTTAAGTGAAACATCATACACCGTGCTGCTTGAGACAGAAAGGAACAGCTGTTGTGAATAGTAATTTTAAACTCAGTTAAGTTTTCCTCATGGCTGCTCCTGTTTTGTTCTGTGTTCAATGATGCAAAAAACCCACAAACAGATTTAAATTTTTGTCAATTTATCAACGTTTATGGAGCTACTGAGTTCAAACAAGTTGGTTGTAAAACTTTGGACCACAGACATTTTGTCTTATTCTGGTTTGTTTGGCACTTGCTCTCCCTCATCTTCAGGGCTCTCTGACCCGGTGGCCCCTGCTGGCCCGGTGCTGGCCTCAGACGGTCCGACTAACTACCAAATTATTTGTCCAGGGATGTTCTGCAATTACAGGCGCTGGCCCCGCACAGCGCTAGCAACGGCATGTCGCAATTAGTGGGCGCTGAAAGGGATGGAGGGTTTTGTGTGTGTTTGTGGGTTAGTGTGTGTGTGTGTGAGTGAATTAGTGGCGATCCAAGGCCGATGTCTGTCACTTTTCATTTGGCCGGGGGGGACAAAGAGGTCCGACCTGTGACCCACTTTTCACACATCTCTGGCTGAGGAGGCACAGAACAAAGACACATAACTAACTACACACACTGGACACAGGGTGAGTGTAAGTAAATGTGTGCATGTGTGTAATACTTCTCCCCCTTAGGGCAGTATTGGGCACTGATCAAACTCTATTTAACATTAAAGTGTTTGTGCTCGCACTTTTTCAGCCCTGTTTCCTTCCATTAGCTGTCATGGTGCCAACACAGAACAGCATCAATGTTTATTTAAACATATTTCTACCTTTCATCTAGCTGTATGAGCTTTTTCAATCGTAGGTGCACAGTACAGGTCCGGAACATTCATGAGAAACAGAGGGGAGGAAAAGTAGGATCAGTGTGTTTGTGTGTGTGTGAGTAAGTTTGAGTGTGTGGTGTCGCTGGTCTGTGTGTCGGCGTCAGTTTGTCGATAACTCAAAGTGGAAATATCTTCACCTCACTGCCACAACAATCCTGAAGTTTGTTTGTGGCTCTTCGCTCCATTTACAGACCGACAACAACAACAATGGAAGTAGCAGATAACACATGCATAAAGACACATTGAGTCTGAGGGAGGGAGGGACGGCAAGACCAGGCAGGTTCAGGAAGGACTGTCTGTTGTGAGCCCCCAAGACAGGAAGCTGACTCCCACCATAACACACACACGCTTTTATAAATCACCCAACACATCCATCCCTTTAAAAACACAAGGTATGACTACACACACACACACACACACACACACACACACACACACACACACACACACACACACACACACACACACACACACACACACACACACACACACACACACACACACACACACACACACACACACACACACACACACACACACACACACACACACACACACACACACACAGCTGACGTAAGTGGAGACTGTGTTATCACCCCTTGTAGCTCAAACACTTAAAAACACAAGAAAGGTTGAGACACAAAGAGGCTGAACTCGGAGAAATAAAATGTCTAGTCCAGATATGAAATACAGAAGGGTTAAAAAAATTCTCCAAACACTCAAGGTGTCAGGTAACTTTCACTCCTCCTCATCCCTACTCCTTGTGCTCATGTTTGAACTTGTCTCTGATCCTTTGGTCTGCTTCACATTCAAACAACAAACTCCCTTCTCTTAACATAACAATGCAGAGATTATTTCTGATGGAGATACCAGCGTCCTGTTTTTACAGACTCATGTCGGATCTATCAAAAGCCGGGTTTCTTGAGGAGTGCTGAAGTCCACTTATTAGGCAAGTCCTTTCACTACTAGTTTATATAAAGGTATGGCATCATGGTATGTTTCCATCAAAGAACTTTCCTTCAGGCCAGTTCAACTTTTACAGTATCATCGGATGTTTACAGGCTTCTGTGGGATTCAAACTTGTGTACTTTTTGTACACACCACTCAGTCCTTTGGCATCTCATCTCCCTCCTCCTCTGCTCACCTCCTCAGCTAACAGCAGTTAATGTAGCGTAGCTGCTCTGGCTAGCCTGACGTGACATCAGAGTCTTGGAGGAGGAACATTTAGCATGACGGGAATGAAAGGAGGTATTGTTAGCAGTCCCACCTGTATGGAATAAACTGCCCTTATAGGGAACCACTGAGCCATAGCTGCCCCCCCAGGGGAAGGAATTTGAGGTCACACCGCTCCAGGGATGCTGGGAGATTTGGTGGGATAGAAACCCAAGCAGTAGGTTAAGACTTGTAGAAGAAAGAGAGCTCTTTAGAGGCTTTTATAGAAGCTCTGTGCTTCTGGGTATAATAACTTTTCATTTGGCTGGAGAGGTAGTCGGCTATAAAAACAGTTCTGTAAAATGATTTTACTCTGCCATGACTGCAGTAGTCTGTATGAACAGATTCACACAGGAACCGCACTGGGATTTCTTTTGTTATTACCAGGATTGGTCTCTTTTATGACTAGTGCCCATGGCAAGACTAATGCAGTGCAAGCAACTAATAGAAACCAGGTTAGAGGTTTAATTCCTAAAACATTTATCAATACAGATAATACAAATTTATAGTTTTTGCCCAAAAATGTAATCTAGATCCACTTACTAGATTTGTGTTCTTCAAATCATGAAAGATTCCTTCTTACCAGGCTTAGTTTAGTTTTCATACAGAGAAGGGCATTGACTTTTCCAGGCACAATAAGTCAATCAGTTTCTTAATTGACAGATATATCACTACCATTGTGATAAAAGAGTATCGGTGCAATCTATCAAGCTAAAACATTTTGGTTCCATCTTCTTCCATTGGATAATTGCACATTTTCTACAATGCACATCATTCCATTGAATGTATGTGGGTTCTGAACGCTGGTGCAAATAAAACATTTTATACACAAGTAACAAGGAAGGGTATTTTGTCCATATTACTAGACTTTCAACACCCTAACCCTACAATTCATCAATTCAAAGAGAAATCATTTTCAACAAAATCACACCTGAATAAAAAGCTGCTTGTCAAAGAAACATTAGTCCTGTGCAAGCTGTCCAGAACTGTAAAATGACCAATATATGACATTTAAGTGATTGCAGTGGAGTATGTCAAAGCAGATTATTTAGCTGTAATGAAGATGCTAATCCGTGCTGCGGTCGGCTAAAGAGACACTGAGTCAAGCCGTTTCAGCCTGCAGCGGAACACTGTGGTCTGAGCGTGCAGGACCAGCTGAGTCTGCTCATAAAGTCAGCAAGCACAGGAGCTCAATTAACAGTGTTTTCTGTCACAAATCCCTCTGTTAGCCTACGTTACTTTCATTACACACCACTGTGTGTGTTTAGGTAAAACAAACTCACTCAACACTGTGCAAAACAACCGCATTTAGCGGTTAGCAGATGCTTTTTTCTATTAGTGTTTAAACTGATGCCTCGCTGTCTTAAGTCCAGGATAACTAAAAGAAGGGAGCTGTGGCGGTGACTAGTGATAAAGTGAGCGGCTGTAAACACAGCAGACTCCCGACAGTATCACAGTTAAGTGCCCCTCCGCTAAAGCTGCGATCGTTCGATAATAAACACATCTATTTCCGACAAGTTCGTCAAAATTAAAGTCCCCGGCCTATCTGAAGTTGAAGTGCTTTTAATGTGAAACATTCATATCAGGAAATGATATTTATAAGACTGTTTGACTCTGTTTATGAAAAAGTAGCCATGTGCAGTAATATAGAAAATTGAAGATGAATCGTGATGCATCGTGATATCAAATCGTTGACTGGATAATCGTAATCGAATCAAATCTTAAGCCCAGTGAAGATGCACAGCTCTATTACCTGCATTAATAATCCATCCCTTTCATTTCCCCTTTCTCAATCCCTGGAGGGACTGCAGCATGAGGGGCCAGACATCAATAATCAAGCCTTAATGCGTCTCCACTTCCTGCTCTGGAAGAATGGCGGCAGACTAAATAAATGACTCAACGGCCTGATTGGAGGAGCAGTCGACTCCGACAGCTCCTGAGCTCTACAAATAAATGCAGTAATGAGCGAGATTGAGATCTGTGCTGGGGAGGGAGGAGAATATTAAAAGGACAGCTGGGACAAACACAGAGTGGTTTGTTTTTTTGTATTACTGTTTCATCCCCTCCCTTCTCAGCTGTCCAATTATTTGTTGACTAATCTTTTGGTCTATAAAATGTCAATGAAAAATGTCCAGCAAAGTTTCTAAGAGCTCATATTGACTCTTGGATAGCCATGTTTTGCAAGCCCAAAGATATTGAGCATATGATGATACTGTGCAGCAAAAAACTGTCATACTCAAATTTAAGAAGCTGTACATTTTCTGTCATTGATTACTGAGTAAATGAGGTAGAGCTATCTGAAGACAGAAAATCCTAAACAAGACCTAAACAATTCACAAAAATGCACTCATCCTACATGCCATCTGATTCTTGTGGTTTGTACAGGGTATTCCGCAGCTGTCTCTCAAGACTAGATTATGTTTTTAGATTACAATCTTTATAATGTTTGGACTGTTCCTGCAGTAATCAGGTTCTTTTTCCACCTCAATTAGTTTCTTCTCATCCATTTTGACGGCAACAATACCACAGAAGAAGACCTCACAGGAGAAGTAATGGTACAGCAGCTTGTATGTATTTATTTCTCTTCAGTGACATTTTGTAGGGGATCTTTACCTTTCCTTTTGCCTTCTTAATTTCTGTCTCTTATGTTCAGTCTCCTTTTCCCTCTCCCCTCCTGTTACATTCTTTTTTCTCGTATTACCGTACCTTTTTTCGATTCCTCATCTGATCGTTTTCCTTTCTCATTTCTCCCTTCTCTCTGCCCCTTCCAGTTATCCATCTCCCCCTCCCCTTCTCTCCCTGCTGCTTCTCATTTCTCCTCTCCTCTCCCCGCTCTCACTCTCTCTCTCTCTCTCTCTCCATCTTGGCTCTGTTCCCTGTCCCCTCCAGGGGCCCCTCCTTGCAGGCGGGCCTCTGGGTGCTGCAGCAGCCTCCCGTTGGTGTCGGCGCCCTGCCCGACATGCCTTTCAGGGCCTGGGAGACTGCAGGCCAGACTTTCTGGCTCCACTGCCATTGTTTGCTTGGCTGCTCTGCGCCTCATCCACAGCAATGGATTAGCATAAGAATACCCAGAATACCCCGAGCCACGATGAGCAGAGCTTCGGGCCTCCTCATCCCTGCATCTCCTGCTTCCTCTTTTTCATCACCATCTTTTATTTGTTTACATAAGTTTAGCGTGAATGGTACTCCATGCTTAAAAAGCATGCAAATTACATCAATTTAGGAGGGGGATTTTTTAGAACTACCTGAAGGATTCAAAAAAGTTGGAACTTCTTGAAATGGTAGGGGGCCAAAGTTGGATATGACAACAATTTTTCCTTCAAATACTCTCTTCCAAAGAAGTCAAGCCTTGCTTAGTCTGAAGAAAAGTCAGAACTAAAAGATATCAAGATATCAAAATCACAACAATTTATATGGATAGGCAAAGGATATTGCATTTTATAGTCAACTTGATAAATCGCTAAATTATCTAAACTCATCATCAAATTTAAAAAAAAAAATCGACTTTTGGCTTCAGAAACTTGTGATTGTAATTTTACCAGCAATATTACATTTGAGAAAACAATTTAATAGATAAAGAGAAATTAGTGGCCACATTCAACACAGGTATGTGGACGTTAACCTGCAGAGAGGACCGATGGCTGGAGGTACTAGCACTGCTAACATTAGCCACGATCGGCAAACCAAATTACCTTGTTAACCTGCAGAAGGCTTTAAATAAATTGTGCCCAATTTTTACTGTTTTATGTTTTCTTTTCTCTCTAATATTTGTTTAGTAAATTAAGATTTAGGTTAAATTGACTAGGAAAATACTCACAAAGAAACATCCCTACAGCAAGGCCAGAGACTTATCAACAATGATACCTATTTTGTAATTTATTTATCATCATTGTAAGTGTGTCTGTATGCTCAACACAATGTCCTTAAATGTATTTATTTTCCACGGCCTATAGTTATTCAGTTAACTGACATAAAAGAGAAAAGAAACCAGAGAATGTTAAATATAAGAAGCTTATAGGATAGTTTTGAATGTGGTTTTTGGAAAACAAAAAAAAAAAAAAAAAAAAAACTGACTCATCTGTGTGAAAATAGATGGTACATGCTACAGCTATAAACAACTGGTGCATCTCCAGCTTTGAGGGGTTTTAGCAGTAATTTCATGTCGGCATTTTATTTCTGCCTTTATGAAATTGTAATGACACACAGACTTGAATTGCCACATACTGTAGGCAAACGTACCGTATTTGTTTGTCTGTGTGAGACAGAGTGGGCAGCCTTATTTCATTAGAGGTTAAAAGGAGATCTGCTGTGCAGCTCCAACTACAAACTTGATTCCACTGGCTTTTATCAGGTAAAAGCAACACAAATTACCCAGCATCCACAGGGGCAACACAGGTTTAAACCATGTTAACTGAACAATATGACAACATGCAATTCCACCCACCTTACGGCTGATCCATACTGAGACACACAGCTATTGAGCTTGGTCACATAAAGTGGTACAATGAGGTTCCCTAGAGGTGATTTTAATCACTATCGCCATAGAAACAGGTCTATCCATCACTGGCACAGGGTTCTCTTTGTCCCACAGTCAAGTCATAAAACAAACACACTCAGACCATAAAAACAACATTAAGATCATAAATCATGCTGATGAGAGAACTGGAGAGTTCCCAGACAACACTACTGGTTGAACCAGTTAGCTGTAGCCTGTTGTAGTAGTCAGAGTTAATGGTGTTACATCGTCTTTGTGTATACACCCACCTATTTCAACGCTACTTTCCGTCTTGCTCCTTTTTAAAGCATGTTAGCAATACTAAATTGGAGTAGTTTTTTTTAATCTGTCCACAATCATGTAACAACAGCCACTTTATTGACACGTTACAAATGAACAATCAACACTGTTGCTCTTTCCTCATCCACTCTCGTAGCTGTTGTTGATGGGGACTTTAACTCGGGCTGACGAATTCCATCAGCTTACAGAAGCCTTCTCTTTTCACAAAACTTAATGGGAGCATATCTCTGGTCACCAGTTCGATATAGCAGGCTAATCCTTTCCATTCTGGTATCATCACAACAACGTGAGCCAACCAGTGCTAGAAAGACTAGAAAAGATGTATTGCAAAACTGCCTGTTGTTTTTGGCTTCTCCTTGTGCTTTAATCTGATGTGGCTAAGCATTGAACTAGTCGTTCTATGAAACCCATTGTGTCATTTCTTATACTGCTACATAACACTTTTCCGGCTCACGGCTGACATGCTGCATGTGTAACAGACTGTTCTGTTTGTTATGGGCCCTTTTCTGACCTTGAAAAATGGTCTGAACTTTTTTTTTTAAGATCTGTTTTGTATGATCTCTTTTTATGCATTATTGTTTATGCTCTTTGTAACTGCAGGACAGAGTCCAAGATATATTTACCCATGGGACATTAAAGTATATCTTATCTTATCGTATGACCTGCCAATTCTGATTTGCCAATTCCAATTTTCTTTCTATAAAAAACCATTACTTTTTTGTATTTAAAAAAATAGATAATCAATTTAATGCTAAAATAAAACACTGATTGTTAATTAACTCTTTATTACAAAGAATCTTCTAAACTGCCCTAGGATACTTGAGCAACTGACTTTGTGATCTGTTCACCCTGCTCCAGGGAACTTAAATGAGGACATCAGAAGCATGATGAAATCATACGCTAAAAATTGGTGTTACATTTAGAGATGGCTTAGGGTATTATAAATACACAGATATTCATATTGATAGCATCCCTTTATTTTCAGATGCAAATATTAACTTTGTTTCTATTTTATGAGAATGGTTAGTTTTAGTTAAGTGTTAGTTTTTTGTAATATGGGATACTTTTGAAGGAGTGATGCCTAAAAGGGTGACTTGTACAACTGTCCCAACCCAAATTACTGCTAATAGACTCTTGACTTATTTTATTTATTAGGGCCAGAGCACCAACCTCGGAGCGAGGACCCTATTGAAACTGAAGGAATTATTATTTTTTCTCCCTTATTTGGGGGCCTTAACATGCACAAAAACTCACCAAACTTCACCCAAAATTCAGCCTCAGAAATTGACGTATTTAAGTGGTTCGGTGAATGGGTGTCGCCGGATGGCTCCTCTGCGCCCCCAAACTTCAGCCAGGGTACTGCGGTTAACCTTCATTCACGAAAATTGGTGAATCACATGTAACTCCATAAGACGAGAAAAAAGTACATTATGGCAATACTCTAAAATGTACAGGAAGTGCGCTACGTTCAGTCAAAGTCCAGATATTGCAATTTTTGAGATTTCACACTGCTCTTATTTGAATGCACTTGTTCGAGAGCGTTCATCTGATCAATTCAAGCTTGGTATCAAATGAAAGTAGACAAGTTGAAGATTCACATTTGTGCGAACCACGAGGTTTCACCATAGGGCGTGGCTGGGGCGGGCTCTCAAATTTTGATGTCATTTTTGGCACGCCGCCAACAAAATAAATTATTATATCTCTGACATGCAGTGTTCAATCATCACCAAATTTATCATGCATGGCATGGGAACGAGAACTTTATTTTAGTTACAGCGCCACCTGTTGACAACAGAAAGTCACCACTTCTGAATTAGAACTATCCATTCGTACACGGTTTGTCATATCTCCCCCAAAATTGGTGTGGACCAGCCTAAGACCTTGGACATACTATGTTTCCATCGTACGCAAAGAAATTATTTCGAAAAAAATGTATTGTTATAACTCTGGCAGTGTTCTATCATCACCACATTTGTCACGCAGGCCAAGCCACACATTCGTGAGTTAATTTTTTTGATTAGTCACAGCGCCACCAGTTGACAACAGGAAGTATTTGCTTCTGAAGTAGAACAAGCCATTCCTACACGGTTGCTCAAATCTCCTTACAAGTAGGTGTGAACCATCCTAAGACCTTAGAGATACTACCATTCTGAGCTTGAAGGCCTACTTCAAACGCTGTTGCCATCAATCTCATTTTTACCCTTCAAACAGGAAGTAGTTATTTGAGGGTCCTCCCCATAGAGGTTTTTTTCACCTACATGCATGAAACTTTTTATGTATATTAACCCTGTCAGGACCTACATATAATGCTCTTGCACCCATTGTAAAAACCCAACAGGAAGTCCGCCACAATTTTTTGAATTGATACATAATGGTCCCAATTTCATGTTTCACAGACTCCCGATTCGGACATACTTCCCTGAGCACCCGTTCATCGCCAACTCCGTGTCATTGTGTTCTAGACATGTTAAACATCTAAAATGATGCGAAACTAAGAATCTCCATAAAAGGGCGTGGCTGCGGCATACTGTAAAGCGTTGGGGCACCCCCATGACATTTTTTCAAAAATGTTCCAAAAGGCCTCCCCATAGGTTTTTTTCTCCTACATGCATGACATTTTTTATGTATATCAACCATGTCAATACCTACAAAAAGTCCTCTTACACCCATAGTCAAAACCCAACAGGAATTCTGCCATAATTTTTTTAGTTTGTTTTGAAAATTATAAACGCAAGAAAATTAAAAGAAACGGAAACAAATATATCAATAAAAAAATATAAATCTCTTACTGCTTTGTAGTAATTAAATACTATTACCAAAACATGCATTTATGATGACAGTCCATCAAAATATTATCCTACAAAGGGTATTTTACAAATTAAATCAAAAGACATTCAGTCCAAATCTCTAAAATTAAGGCAATGCCACTATCTTGTGGGGACTAAAGAGGCTGATTTCCATAGACGCTCTCTTGGCACAGGAATATCCCTGCAAAAATTGAGAGAAATAAAAACAGAAAAATGAAAAACAGTTACTTTAAAAGGAAAGAAACACCTCCAGAGAAAGCTAAATAAAACGTTAAGCCTCTGAAAGAGGTAATATTTTTTAAACTGTGATTGTGCGTATTTATCTCAAACGGCTGTTTTACTCCAAACAATTTTACCGTATGAACCTGGGTTGTGTGTGTAACAGCTGACCCCTTTAAGTATACAGAAAATTATTTTAGATCATAACTAATCAGTATGTCCGGAGATTTAAATAATCAGTAATATGCTGGTGTGTCATATTAATAAATGCACCCAGCACACACACTTAGACCATTCTACATGTGACATTAGAAAAAAGTCCTCTGGGGGCTGTAAGACAGAGACAGGACCATCCTATATGCAAGTCTTAAATTCTTATGTTTGGAAAGTGGGCTATTCAGATTTGAAATGCACATCACACAACATTTAGTCAAACACCTGATTCATTTGATGCAACATGTTTCAGGTTTTCAACCATTTCTTTTAGTATAATATTAAATGGAAAAAGGGAGCCTGTTTGTTCAGCCGACATTATCCAACAAAGGTGCGGGTTCGCCTGTGCTCCTCGTTCTTGGATCATTTCAGGCTGGGATGCAGCCAGCCTCCTCCAGTCGAGAGATAATCTTTTAAGATCTTCAACACGCTTTATTGATGCCGTTATTGTCTGACGGCTTTTTAAAAATACTTAATGTAAAGAACTTTGATTTGATCTGTTTGATCACATATATAAATAACACATTGCATGTGTTTTAAATGACTATTATCTGCATAATTTCAGAAGTGCATATGTGAAAACAGCAAAAAACGCCAATGCAGCAGCACATTTTGCAGCTGTGAATCATGACAGTTCCGACATGAACCACTCTGCATACCAATATTCTCTGAATCTCATAGCATTGCCTTTTCGAATTTCCAAGTACTACGGCTTTTTACACAAATTGAACTGCAAGGCCGGCTGCTTAGCCAAATCCTGCTGCTGCTGCACTCCCACGGTCGCGACACACCCGCCATGTACAGGGGTGAGAGGGCCCTTCATCAACGCTTGCGGTTTTAATTCATATTTGAAATCTGAATACAATTTAATACCTAACATACTGTTGTGTGAAGCTTTGACCAATAAAATCCAGCCATTTTTAACTACCCTGGCTTGGGTGGCCAGAAAAAAGGGTTGGGTGGTCTTGTATATTTTACTTTAATGCTTAGAGTTCAAGTAGATAAGATTATTGAAGATACGTTGTAGAAAGGGTAAATACATGCTATTATTCGTATGTGCACACAAACTAGATGCCACCCCTGCATAAGTCAGGGTCCCACTTGCCCAGCATAGATAATGAGACTGTTAACTTAAAATACCAATAGGAGCACGGTTTGTCAATGAACTTTCGATATTTCCAGTCCTGACAAATCACTTAGTAGTACCAATAAATACCCATTCTCAAAACCCATCCCTAGATGCCCCCCCCTTTAACAAATCGATGCATTTCTACCCCATGAAGGTTCCTCAACACTTCCAAACTTGATCTCTGCCATCCAACACAAACAAAGACAAACTTTCTTAAACAAAGACAATGATTAAACTTCTACATGATAAAAAATAGGACACTCGTTTAAAAGATTGGTGATATATTACTGTAAAAATACGAAGAATTAACTTTTTTTCTGCCTTGTTGTCGTAAAGAATCTTTGCTGAACTCTTCCGCTTATCAGTATAGTCCCCCTCCTCATCCTACTGCATTTCAATGACTCCTTCTCTCTTTTCCTTTCCCCCTTCCTACTCAACTGATGCTGGAATGTAGGAACCAGGTAATGGAAAAACACACCACACTCACAAACACCTCCTGATCTACACTGCAGGAAACTGCAGCTCTGATAGCGTCCTCACTTTCTGTGAGAACAGCTACAATCTTTCACCTCGGTCCCAAAGGCAGGAAGTTTGATGTTTAGCCCCACCCTCATTTCACAGAGCTATCCTTTCCTGCTTTTATTTGCTGTCAATCACATTAACCCCCTTTCATATATACATTTTTGTTTTGAGAGAAAATCTTTGTCTGTCTCAGCTGCTACAAAAGCGTTTGCAGCAGCCACTAACAGTCTTGACTGGTCACATCCCCAGTGTGAAGGAGTGGAAACTGGAAGAACTAGAGCCCAGACGATTTTTCCCGGAGGGATACAAAATAAAATACTAAAATATATTTGTAATAGCAGCAGACAGCTCATTGGCCCCGAGTGAGTGAGTGTGTGTATGCGTAGGTGGGTGGTCTGGTTAGAGACCGGACTCCGTGCAGGGAGGTCGGCTGGTTTCATCCACCGTGTCGTCTCGGAAACTTCAGCCAGGCCACAGAGACGAGCACGGTTTACATGACGATATAGGTGGTCCTGTGTGTCAATGTGTGCAAACCTGTGTGTTTGTGTACCTGCTGAAAAGGAATCTCAATAAAGAAGCCTAGAAGTACAAAAATAAGTATGAATATTGATTCACACTCAGTAATATAAAGTTAAGATGAAAAATAAATGGCTTTAGAGTTGAAGACAGAAGAAGTGTGGCATATAGGAAGAGTGAGAGAAAATGAAAATAGTTTTCCAGTTTGGAAGTGGATCTTCAAACTGAAGTGTTCACAATATTTAATTTGACATGAAGTAAGCCCAATTTATAGACTATTAATTCTGTATTTGAATGGAACTTCTACACCAGGTTCAAACTTTTGTTTTGAGGTGTCAGCCCTCAGGACAGTGACACATTGACCTGAAGATTTAACAGCTGTTTTTTTCATTATTTAGAGTCACCTTTGACACTAAATCATTCACTGATACCAACGGAAAAGAAACAAATGAAAATATGGTTGTTTATTTAAAAAATGAAAAAAAATAAAAATAAAGAGCCATGGTGTAACTGAACACTCACCAGAGACTCATAAACCAGTCAGAGGAGCGTCTGAGGAATTTATGACTGATAGAGTTTGTGATAAAAAGTGGAATGAAAACCCTGCCGACCACGGGGAGTGTTCACTGAGTGGCAGTAAAGATAAACACTCCTCACTCGCTCAGTTCGGCATATCAATCACTTCACCTAAGCACTGCAGCTCATCTCCTTTTTTGTGCTCAATCCTCACAAAAACTTCACTGATGCTGTAGTTTTATAAAAAGCATTATCCCTGAGCACAAGAACATTTAAGAAGTTCTCAATATCCTCAAAAGCCCTTTACAGATTGTAGTACCGCTGCAGTCTTCATTACATCTTTGTTCTTACACATTTTATCCTGAACGACTAGGGCTGGGATGATTTTTTTTCTTTTGTACCAATTCCATTTTATCACGTTTATTAGGTGACAATGCGATTTGTATTGCAAAAATAAAACAGAAGTTAAATCCGACGATAGGAGAGAGCATTGACAATTATGAGAAACAGTGCACAGAACAACTTAAAAAGGGCTTTTTGAGGAAAACAAGGCATCTTTTATCCTCTATTTTCTCTCTTTGCTCATTGATCACATTGGCTGTTAACCAATATGATGTCACCACTATCAATCCCAAGATTGTTTTTCTATTGTCCAATAAAAAAAAAAACAGTCACCAGAATCAATATATCCCCCACCCCTATGTACAACATTTTATCGGTATCAATGTGTTGTAGAAGCACAACAGGCATGACGTGTAAACACACAGCAGGAGCTTCACTAACACACACTCAGGTATGACACACGAACACAGTGCTTTTCTGTCTCACGGTGCTGTCTTTGTTACTACTTCTGATGGCAAATAAGGCAGTGTTTCACCTACCATTATATTAGGGGGTGCTGGCACATCTGTAAGCGCCAATAGACAGATTATAATAATATATTACATTTGATATAATATTATCTTTATTCTTGCAACTTAACCTAACTGACATTTTTTGCCGTAGTAAAGCTATTTCTAGATCAGATTTATATTATGATAATAAAACAAGGAACTCTTAACTTGTTTTACATCAATTGCTGCGAACAGATCTTCAATAAAATATAATTATTCGTAAGATGATTAACGTGTATAATGTGTTTTTTGTGGACACTACAGAAGGCCTTCAGTCTGAAAAGGGTCTTAATAGTCTGAACTACAAAGATATGTTACTGGTAAGTTATACTATATTGGTATTAATTGTAGACTATAAAACTACCTGGACCAATGTGATCTGAGCAGTGCTGTGATAGTGTGTGAATAAAGCATCTAGCATGGTTTAAGGGGGCATGCAGTCCTGCAGAGAAACATATGGGAGTGATTTTGAGCTGCAGACTGGCCGGCTCTGTTTGAAAACTCAGACACTTGAGTCACGTCGTCATGACACAAAAGGCAGCAATCTGCCTCATTTTAACAGACGGCCAGGTTCTTATTGAAAACTCATCAGCAGAGTTAGACTGCTCGGGAAACTGCTCAGGAAATACTGACCTCATTAAAGCTGAGAGATAGAGCTGTTAGGTTTCTCTAACTAAAGCCATTTTCACATACGCACTCCTGAAAATAAAATTCCAAGAGGACTGCTCCGGATATTCTCCTGAACTGGCTGTTCACATATGCTCCTCACAGTGGGAGACTATTCCTGTCAGACGTCAGACCTTCATATCAATGCTACGTCTGATTTGGCGAAATCACAATGTAAACAAAAGAGCGGAGAAGTGTGAAAGCCATATTGATTTAGGGTTTTCAGATTTCCAGAAAACTCCTGATAGGAGGCGCTGTATGTGTGAACGCAAACAGCCACATTTTTCACTCTGACTTGTCAGTATGGTCTTCTCTGCTCTTTTGTCAACATTGTGATTACACTGTAATACACATAGCATTGATACTGTAAATAGGAAACTTATTGGGATGCAGAAAAACTCTTTGAATTTGCAGACTTTTTCAAATCATGACTTTACTTTCCACACACAAAGATAAACACATATACACTTTCCCTTTGTAAAGCATGACTTAATTTACATCTCTCTCTCGCTCTCTTTTTCTCTGACATACACACAGGTCCAGATGCAGCCTTCAGGCTCAGTGTAATCACCACTCTTCCTGCTCTCCTGCTCTGTGGTTATTAATCAAAGCAGATGACAGCTCAAATAACCAGATCAGAGCCCACAATTAAAAGCCAGGAAGCATCCTGATTGGCCAGCACTGCCTCAAATCCAAGGGTCAAATGTTAATCCCTTCAAAAAAAAATGGGGGAGAGGCGGCAAAAATGTTTTAAGGAATAGGTTCACCGGTGGCCCAGTGGTTAGTTCATGTGCCCCATGTACAGAGGCACATTTGGTACACAGGTATACAACGTAGCACGGGAAGAAACATAAACAAAAGGAAGAAACACATAATGAAAGAAGCCAGTCAGCATGGAAGCTTATTAAGAGCTTAAATAGTTGAGGGAACAAAACTCCAACTACCAAAATACACTACAAAAAGCTGGGCCGTCAGAATCGAACCAAACCAAAAACCATGACAAAAAAAAACGAGATACCAAGTGTGCATATGCTAGTGTTTTAAAAACTTAGGGTAACTTAAGAGGAGCAGAAAGCTGACCAGTAATGTTTTTCATGTGACCACAAAAAAACATCCTGCAGACATTACACACACTTACTGACGTGTATGTGTGTGCGCGCGCGCGTGTGTGTGTGTGTATTCTTTACCTGACTGGTGGCTCCATGGTAGAATAGTGTCCGTGTCGGTACAAGGCTCCATGGGAAAGTCTGTCGATGAAGCAGAGTAGCCAGTCAGGTCAGACTAACATCACATCCACCAACCTGTCAGAAGAAAGAAACCTTAATTACATTTCAGTTATCATCAAACACCTATTCAACATTTCATCATGACTGTGCAGGAAAGAAACTGTAACAATTCCATGATGGTGTTGCTCATCAGTGTGATTTTACTCCTGACTCAAAAACAGCTTTGAGTTCAGAAGTGAGTGAAGACATTTTACTGGAAAGTAACCTACTTCAAAACCACAAGCTGATAAGTGGTCACACTGTAAGAACCTGCCATCACTGCAGAAAACATACCTCAAAACATCTGGTACAAAAAGCTGCAGCGACTCAACATATCAAAGGATTTGAAATATACCCCAAATGTCAGACAGGGGATATAGATTTATAAACATGTAGAAAATGAAACCAAACGTTTTAGAATATTCAAATGAATTAAAGTGATTTCATTCCCAAATACCGTATTGGTCCATATGTGAGACAGGGCTATTTTTCCCTTGAAATACATGTGAATGAGGTGAGATCTTCCTATAGTTGGGATCTAGACTTTAAGGTGCTAATATACGTTCACAACAGTATATGTGCCACTTATAGCGAGTGCACTGCTCTTGACGGAGGCCAGCCATCACTGACATTTTAAGTTCCGGGGCCAGACAATGTGATCATTCGGAGTAAAGTGGCTCAAAAGTAGGTCAGGTTAAAAGAAAGCTGAGGTGGAGTTGTGATGCCAATTTTAAGAAAATTTTAATCTAAGTATAAAGGAGTTAAGAGAACTGCAGGGAAGCAAAGTTGGCAAATTAAAGTTGTTTATGAACAAACGGGTTAGAGAATTTAGAGTAATTAACCTATATAACCTACCCTACCATACATACTTATTTCCATACACATTTTCAAATAGACAATAGGATCTCCCCATGACATCCCCTTAAGAAGTCCACAAAGACCCTATAATGTTCAGATAACTGGCCCATGAGGCTTTGAATTAGCTACATCTTCAGCTCTGTGTTGATGTCAGTGTTTGTGGTTTGTCGCTGTTTGTTAAGAGATAAGTGGAGCAGTGTGGTGGACAGTTGGAGCCCCATCCCTCCTCACCCCCTCACACACAGAGACTTTTTATTTGACAGCACAGAGCTCCTTAAAGGAGTCTTTATTTAGTGAAGGAGGCTGACATCTGAAGCGTGAGTTAATATTCACACCATGAGAGAAAAGAGCAGGGTCAGGCACAGACCACCAGTTTGTGGAGTCTGAGTAGAGATACCACAGCTCTTCACACAGAAAGACAATTTATAAAATATAGCAACTGAAAACGGTTTGATTCATTGATAACTCCACTTTGTGCAGTATAACAAGCAATCAACATGGTAAAATACTGGGGGAGGGCTTTAACTGCTTTTTTAAGACTTCTTTTGGGGCTTCTTATGTCTTTATTAGACAGACAGAGAGTATTAGATAGTGGGAAATCAGGATAGGAGTGAGTGGGGGATAACGTGCTGTAAAAGAAACACAGGTGAAGTGGGATCTGAACCTGGGCTGCCTGCTTTGAGGACTGTAGCCTCCGCATATGGGGCACACAAACTAACCACTAGGTCACCTGCATCCTCATTTTAATTGCTTTAAACTTTAATTAAGTCAAGCAGATGAAAGACTTGAATGTTAGAAATGTAAATCAAAGTCAATAAATTATGAGTGTTATCAAACAACATTTTCCATGCAACTTGAAAATGTGTAAAAAATGTTTATTTAATCAACATGTTATCTATAAACTACTTACGAAATAATTTAATTAATTCAAGTTTGACAATCCTAGGCTATTAGGTAAGGGTAGGGTCTTAAGTTTATGACATATAGTACTGATCTTATAGCATTACTAATGCGCCGATTGGGATGGATTACAATATCAGGGCCAATTTAGATACCAATGTTTTATTCATGACTTCTTTGTTATTCTTAGTGTCACTCTTTCAAATGAGTTATGAGCTATGAGATGTATTTCAATCATTACTTTTCTCTTCTCTTGAATTGTCACTGGAACAAGACTTACAAACTGCATATTGAAGATGTATTCTTTTGCCCAATAAAAAACATCTTCTCTGGATGGGCAGTGAGGTAGAGTAGCTTGTTAGCATTAAATTGATGTAACAAAACACAAACACATCGCCTATTGTCATTGGTGAAATCAGGGCAATTATTGGCCAGCATCAATATTAAACCAGAGTTTCCCTGTAGAGTTTGTCTAGGGTGAATGCAAGAGGAAACCTTTTTGGCCCATCCTCTGGAGAACAGGAACATTCAGAGAGAATTATGCTTTGACATGATAATGTTTACGAAGCTCACTAGTCTGGACCAAAGTCAAATGGAGACCAGCTGACTGAATCTGACATTGAGGGTTACAGAGGAACCCTCCCTTTAGGTTAAAGGTCAAAGTCAACAGTGGGCACCAGCTCTTTGTGTTGGTCTGTGGAATATGTACTCTAGATAGCCTGGAAAACTGTTGATGAGTGGACAAGTAGACAAGTGTGTGCATTTTGTACATGGGACACAGAGTGTGTGTTTGGCTCCACCCTATGGGAGGAAATACGACAGCAGTGGGGATCCAGCCGCTGAGTTATTATAGAACAGACGAGGAGAAAATAGATGTCCGAAAACGGGGGCTGAGAGCGGTCATGAGGTTGGCGAAAAAACAGCTGCTGCTTCTCTGTCCAATACACACACACCCTCGTTTGTGGATGGTCAGGCGTTGCCAAGAAAAAGAGACAGGCGAAGGGAAAAAAACTGACCCTACTCTCCCACACACGAGGATGAACTGAAGTCAAGCAGCTCTGCTTTCTATCTATTTTTTTTTATTCGACCAATGAGTAATACTAACAGCTGAGTGGAAAGAGAAAAACACAGCAAATGCAAAGGTTTTACCCCTGAATGGGAGGAAATGCTTTGGGTAAAACATAAATTACGCAATTACTGTGCAAAGAGAAAAGTGCAGCACTGAAAAGCCATCTAGAGAGCACAGAATCGCATTATCATCAAGAGAGCAGAGAAGAACATAGTGATGAAAAGAAAACATTATACAGCAGTTTTATCACGTGCATGGAGATCAAAACAGTCGCTTGCAGTTAATGGTGGTGCACCAATCACAGGAAAAAAACATTACCACCCCCTCCCACCAGCTCCAGGTACATTCTCCTGATTAGAGCCTTAGTTCTTATGTCACTCAGACTTTCTGTGGTAGAGGACATACGGCCTTCAACAATGGTATAAGAAAGTTTATGTTCAACATGAGAAGTAGTACTACAATCATTGCATTTAAGGAGAAGACCTAAGAGCAGGCGTGTCTCTCTCTGATCACATGCAGTGCAGATTATGCATTAAATGCAACTTGCAACACAAACTTAAGTGATCATCCACTAGTTGATCAATATTAAATAGCAATTACACAGAGATAAAAAAAAGGCTAAAAAACGGTTTGCAATTATACTTAAGCTGATGTAACAGGGACCAAACCAATGTGGACTGCAGCCTGTAAACGTATGTACACGTGACATGTGCTCAACCAACCGACCAATTCTGCACTTTTAAACATTTCCACAATTTAGAATTCAAATATAGTTTTCAAAACATGACCAAAGGCAGGCTTGCATTCTTTTGAAATACAATATACTCCAATGTGTTTGTGGGGAAAGTTGTCCTTTCATCCAATTCTGCACGCTAACAGCAGTCTCTAAATTAGTGGGGGAAAAGCAACAGATATTAATGGTGGCCGATAAAGAGTTGACAATTTCCCAGAGTTCTTTGGAGTTTCTATTCTAGTCCAGCCCTCAGTACAACCTCCCCATCATCGCTCTGGGCTGTTTACACTCTGAAACACATCAACCAGTTATTTAAAGGAAGCAGAGGGAACGTCTGCCACAACACACTGACCTCATTTTTACTCCACATTTCTACAGCTTTTCTCACAATCTCACTGGAGTTTATGTTAAAGATTACAATTTGATAGCTCTATAACATGACGACGGCCAACTTGATGAAATCAAGTCAATCAAATCACTTCAATTCAACATCATTAGCACATAACCAGCTGAAAGCTATTGTGTTATGACCTGCAGTACAAGTTCAACCACATTTTCTGTCAGCATTTAAAAACAAACACACATGGCTACAAGTTAATGTAGAGACATATGTTCTAGACTTTTTACTTTTTCATGAAGTAAACATGATCATATCTTTTCTCTGGACCTATGAAAGTAAAATATCAGCAACTTATCGTTTTGGCATGTAAGCTCAGAAATTGCAGTTGGTACAGTACCGTCTGTTTTGAAGCTGCTCTGACGCGGTCAGTGGTTAAAATGTAAATTCCAATGTCTGAGCGACGTGTCAGACGAAGGCGTGAAACCACAGGGTGAAGGGAAAGCTGTAAAACCAGTCCTCCTCACGACAGGCAGGCCTAGGTTTGCAGGCAGAAATGGTACATAAACACTCAGCAGAGGCCAAATGCACAAACAATGTTCAGCAGCTTGAGGAGTGAAACTGTGAAAGTTTAGTCTATTGAATAATACAGATGGATGATTGTCAGCTATTTTGATAAAAAGTTCTTATAGCTGGTTTAAGATTCTCAGATTAAGGAGTGTTGCTTTTTTTCTCATTGAGCTCTCGGGAATTGTGATTATTTTTCCCAGTCTGCTCCTGGTTGAGCTCGTGGAGCTCCTCAACGTTGAAACAGCGGATAATATTTTTTATTTTCGTAAAACTGTACTTTCACTGCTATGTCCTATGGGCAAGTTACAAAAACACTTCTTGAAAAGTTTGGATTGTGTGCATTGTATGCAACATTATGTCCTTTGCCAGTCTCCTAGTAAATTAGAAAATGTTTTAGGCTGACCACAAGTCACATTAATGTAGTCCTTAACTCTGATTTTCTCTTTCTCTTATAGATTTTGTAAATATTTAAAGTCCATATAAAAATGAGAATTAGATTTCCTGATTAAGGTTAATTTAATTTTTTATACATTGTACAACCTTAGAGGAAATTGTGAAATCCTTTCTCCACCATTTGTCTTTAATTACACCATTAGTTTGTTTGTTCCCATCAGTAAAGGTTTCAGGATACAGGTCGGGTCCAATATGTGAAACATGTTGTCCCCACCAGCAGTCAGGTGTTACCATGCCTTAGAGAACCAACAAATCACTTCATTTCCTCCACATCGTTTCGGTTTAAAGCCCAAAAGTAGCTTAAAACAGAGGAGGTTTCACTTGATGTTTTGTATCTCAATAATTTTATTGTCTGCAGCTAGCAGCCTCTGCGGGCAATATAGAGTCTTCAGTGTATGTGTGTGAGTGTGTGTGGCTGCAGGGTTGCAAGGCGGGCTGGACGCTGGCAGGAAGTGGAAGTGAAGCATTCAGATTCTGATCGCAGCAGTTAAAGCCGGTGGCTTTCCCAAAACCAACAGACAAAGATGAGAGCAGGGGGACGAGTGTGGAGGCTGGGAGGAGAGCCTAATGCCATCAAAGTCAACCAGCAGCCAGAGCTAATTGAAATTAAAGACCAGGAACATGGGCAGGGAGGGAGGGAACGGCCCTGACATTACAGAAGCTCAGGCGGAGTGGGAACACTCAGCAACGGGGCTCCTGGCTGCAGACTGCAGAATATAAAACCAACAATTGATGCCTGCAGTTTGGTCTGAAAACCAGACACACTCCAAATGGTGGCCAACAGAAACAGATTCAGTGGAATAATAACATCTGTAAACATTTCTATAATACACACCATCTTTGTGTCAAAACAAACATCTGGAAGATTTTAGTGGCCCCTGGAAACTGGACTGCAGGTTTTTTTCACTATTACAACTTACAATATTTAGAAAAGGGTTATGTGATTCAAACTGAGGAGACAAGAACATTAAGGGTCTACAAATTGAGGGCAAAATTTAATAACAAATAAATATGTGACTACAGCATTTAGGATTATACTCAGACTTTCTGAACATGCCTGACTAAAAAACTTGGTGAAGTCCTGCAATTCTGCTAAAACAGAGATTCGAGCCATGCTTTCTTGTTGTTGTGAAGTAAATGTACTTGAGCTTGTATAGCGCTTTTCTAGTCTTCTGACTACTCAAACGCTTTTACACTTCAGGTCACACCTAGAAATTCACACTCTGATGGCAGAGGCTGCAATGTGAAGTGTCCATTAGTATTAGCTCATCTATTCATACACATATATACGCCGCTGACAAAGCACCGGGAGCAACTTAAGAAGTTAAGTGTCTTGCACAAGGAAACATTGAACATGAAGCAGCAGGAGATCGAACCCCCAGTCTCCGGTTAAGGGGCAACCGACTGTACCACTGAGCCACAGCTGCCCGTTGTAGTTACAGTTTTCTAACGAACCCGATTACTCACTACTCGGGCCGTTTTCACATGTGCACTCCGGATAATATCTAGATAATTACAGGAGGAACGCTCCGGAGATTCTACCGACCTAGCCGTTCATATATGCTCCTCACAGCGGGGGACTATTCCTGTCAGAGGGGAGGGGGCTCGAGGAATTTCCTGAGCTAAGATAAATAGATACGTAAATAAACAACGCAGAAGTAGCGGCCGTAGCAACAGAGTCCGCTACACGACATTATCCGCTACACGACAGATTTTTTGCCTTTATATCAATGCTATGTGTAATCCAATGGAATGACAACATCCACAAAAGAGAGGAGAACAACAAACTGATGAACAGAAAACATAATGCAGCCGTTTAATTACGTGCACGGAGATCGTAGTGATCGCGTGCAGACACTTTAGGCAGTCACTGAGTAGAGTATATGCTGCCGCATTCTCACATCAGCTCACTCGGATTTTCTGCGGATAAAATACTGGGGGTCTGGCCGGATAAACTCCGGGTAAAATCTGCACAAAAAATGCGGCTGTTTGCATTCACACATATCCTAAAGTCCCTCCGGGTAGCCTAATCTCCGGAGTTTTTCAGGAGATTTCTGTACGTAAGTTTTTAAGAGAAAGAAAGTAAGTCAAGTTTTCATATTCCAGATTTTCTTCATGTTCTTTACAGCGCAAGGATTGAGAGTCTAGGAAGAGTCATTACATGAAGTGTTACTTAACAAAAAAAAAACAAGATCGAAGCTATTTTTGGGATAAGTTAGAGAAAATCATTGATCAGAGGTTTATAACCACTAAACAGAACACAAAACATGAACTTTTAAAAAGTCTAGTTGACCATTGGGAAAATCTGTACAGTGTCAGTTTTTCTCTCACAAAAATCAGTCAGACCCTTTAATCCAGGTAGGGACGAGACAGCTCTGTCTTGGTGAGCTGACAGGGGTTCAGGTCTCTGAGGTTAGGGGTCAGGATTTAGGTCAGGGGCCACCGTCACTTCAGAGAGATCACTGCACCTAGCGAGCAGGATTACCGAAGAAGGAAAAGTAAATCCCCCAAAGGAATGAAGAAGGATCTCTATACAACCAGAATGTCTGACGGTACCTCCATGTCATTCTAAATCTTCAAAAGTAGAAACTACAGAGAGCAAGCATTGTTATGACATGTTAAGATTAATGCAGTCATGTTTCCTGCTGTCACATGACTACACAAAATCACAAGTGGCAAAAAATAATCACAATTTCAGGGCAAAGAACACAGGGCTGACTGGCAGTAGAGCCTGGGAGAGCGTGAAGCCCCGACAGACTTCATCCCCATGTCCTCCATTAAAATCAGGGATTTTTTTTCTTCGCAAGAACAGAGCCACTGTGGTGGGTTGATCTGAATTATTCACTGGGATGGGCTGCGTGTATTTAAAGCCAAGATCAATACCATTAAAGGACAACTGGAGCCACTGGAGCCGGTGAACATCGAGGCTGCTTCGACCTTCAACTGAAGTCAGACAGAATGAAGGAGGTATTACTGGAAGAACTGTTTGATTATCTGCAACAATACAAATGCACTGTGAAAGTATTTCACGACTGTATCATGTAAAAAAAGTTTAAGCTGGTAAACTGTGCAGTGTCTTCTAAGTGCATTACACTCAGGGGCTGATTGTGTTTCGGTAAAAGGGGGTCTGTTTAAATTTAAAGCCACCGTGAGGAGCTGGTAATAAAACACACTAAAATCAACTCTGGTGACTCTATATGACCAATGCATATGTAAAAACGACCATCAAAGACTAACTGATTATCTTTATTTAATTAGTGGTAAAAATCATATGAAGCTTTGCTGCTTTTCCTTGAATTTTCTTCAACTGAATATATTTCAGTATGGGCCTGTTGCTGGACTAAACACAACATATAGTGCTTTCACAGTTTCAATAAACTCCTGAACAACTCTTAAAGTTTTCGACAGCCTGCATGTGCGGACGCACACAGCAGAAGCTTTTGCTCTGACCTTAACAGGAGTTTCTCCTGCCGGTCCCCTATTATTTTTCATGCAGAAAGTCTTAGTAAGCTGATTTGAAAATGCAGCAGGATATTATCAGGAGAATTCACCTCAAGCAAGTGAGAGGGTTTGGTTAGGTCTATTCCCTGCCATCAGTGCAATAGAGGGTATGAATGCACCTGCTACAATCTCCATGCATGTTATTAACCTGCTTCATTAAATTTTCTGTTTGCTAGTATGTTCTTCTTCACTCTTTTGTTGATATTGTGTTTCTGTGGAACTACCCATAGCAATAATATAAAGACAAGTAGTCTCATTATAGCGTCATATAGCGGACTCTGTTGCTCCGTCCACTACTTCCACATTGTTTTTTTTACGTCATGTGTTTCCTCAGGAGATGCACCATCCCCCTCCTGCTGACCGGGACAGTCTTCCGCTGTGTTCTCTTGAAATGTTTAGCAGTACTACATATGGGAAAACAGCTAGAGTAGGAAACTTTGTTGTGTGGAGAAATTACATGCATTTACACTATATTGGCATTTTATACACTGAACAATAGTCTGTAGTTTAAATCAAAAGACATGTGTTGCCTTGAATCCATTCATGAAGGAATGTTCAAATAATTTAAGCAATAAATTGTTCCTTTTTACATTTAAAAAAATCTTTCTTACAGAGCTTTTAAACATTAATGCCTAAAAAACTGTTTGACACAAATCACTGCTGCTGCTGAATCTACAAGTTCTCACTACGAAAGTCTTTACAGTAGAGGAGAGGCCTGCTGCTTTGGACTGCATTTACTTTTCGACATTAAACAGATTTCTGAGAGCAGGTTTAAATTGTAGATTTATTCTCAAGAAACAAACGTCTTCCTGAAGCAGTTTCACCTTTGCCACACATCATTGCAGGATATAAAATATCTCTGCAGGGATGGAGGGGGAGGTGGTGGAGGTAGAGGAGGCAAAGAATCGTCTCTGTGTGTGCTCGGCTCCCATTTACTGCCTTTATTTATCTGCTGTGCTGCAGCAAATAGGCTGGACGTACGGAGGAGGAAGAGGAGGAGGAGGAGAGGGGTGGATTGCATGTTTTCCTCCCCAGCTCAGCCACTCTGTCTCCAGCTGCCAAGGGTAGAGGAGGAGGGAGTGAGGTAGACAGAGGAGAGCGCTGGAGATGTGAAACCTGATCTCCTTCCCTACCTCCCCCCTTCATCCCTCCTCCTCCTCCTCCTCCACCACTGCCACCTCGCCAGAGAGCCTCCGAGACTGCCTGCGTAATCTGATCCTCAGACTCTGAGACTGGAAACACACTCCAAAAGAGGGAGAGGTGGAGAAGGGAAGAAAAGAAAAGAAAAAATTGGAGGAAAGAAAGGGGGAGGGGGAAGAGAGGGATAGAAATAGAGCAGAGGAAAGAGAGAGATCCCCAAGCTCAGCCTCCAAGACTGGAAACCCTCCCAGAAGATAGAAAAATGAGAAATAGACTGGGAAGAGGAGGGCGACAAGGGAAAAAAAGAACAGAGGTGGAAAAAGAGAAGGGAAAAACAAGAGACATGCGTTTGTGAACTGTTTCTACATAAAGATACTCTTATCAGGTTCAAAAGAAACACATGCATAATTGAAACGTTGGAAAATAGAAAATATGTTTGCTAAAATCAAGTTAATGCAAACACTGGTTTGAATAAAAGGGCCAAAAAAGTAAAATAGAGAAGATGTATTTTGAAAAACAGAAAAGGATACAGAAAATTAAAAAGAAGAAAATGAGAGTGAGAGTGGAGGAGAAATACATGTCCACACATAAAGTGTTGATGTTTAAGTCAGTGTTGTTACTTTGTGTCCAATCTCGGAACCCTTCAGCAATCATCGTCTCTCACCGCCTGATAGACGGTATGTCTCTGGAAATGAATATTCCAAAAAAGGAAAATGATTTTCTCATGATTAATCACAATAAATGCGGATTTAGTTTTCTCGAAAAAACACAACATCAAGGTGTAGTTTTGTAAAACATTAACATGCACGCTTTGTCAGGTCTGTCCTGAAGAGGAGGATGTTGGATCAGTCATTTGTGATGTGTTTCACGTAGTCTGGAAATCTAAATGCTAATTGGCTTTAACAACGTCAAGCAGATTCGTGGTTCTAGTTGAAATGTTTGATCTGCTGTATAATTGATTGTCAGCCGCACTTTTATTCAGATATCTGTTCATAGAGGTCAATAAATCAGGTAGATTACCGATAGGGAGTTGGTAAGTCAGTAGCACGTAACGTTCCACGTTCTTTTTGCTACACAAGACCGTTTTGCATACACCAAAGCCTGCTGATACGTTAATGGAACAATACAGCTCAGACTAAATAGAAACCTGAACACTTCCCATGCTGAGATTATAGTACTCCGCGTAAAGATTCTACATTTCTATCTGTAAATGGAGATCACTTTGTGTCAAACGAAGCTTCGTCTTTCCTTCTTTCACCCTGCCTGCGTTTATTATGAACCAGTAGATGGTTGCGTTTCAATCTGTAGTGTAACGTTTACAACAATTCCCCACAGCCTGCTGTAGTCTGTAGCTGTCAACTTAGCCAAACAAACTCTTTCATACAGCGCAGTGTCACACAAAACACGCTACAGGAGAAGTCAGTGACACACACACACATCTGCGAAATGAATATTGTGCATTATATTATGTGTATTGTCAAAGCTCATATAAAAAAATATATAGTTTTGGTAGACTACAACAAACATAAACAAAATATAGAAATGTATAAAAACAACCTTATATAATAAAAGCAAATAAATCAAAAATAACTGACTACGTTTTTGAGGTAGTGGTAATGTTAAATGACAAAACCAACGCAAAACGGCATGAGGCACACTAGTCGTTTAAATTCATTATCTTGTTTTCACGCTCATTTGAAGCCAAAGTCTTAATTGAAATTTAAACTAGATTTATTTTCCAACACTAGAATGCACCACAGAACACACACTACAGTATTCAAGACAGGGGAACACAGCTTTACTCGCTAATGTTTATTTTATTCAAAAACAAGCCACTACTTCTCGGCCGGACTCAACCAGCATTAACTGGTCTTTTCATGGAGACTGAATTGGTTCCAGTACAGAGGTCAGGACTGGACAAGGCCTGGTGTCATTTTATAAGAATAGGAACAGGGTTAAAACAGACACACACACATACACACAGTATAGACTCAGTGACACCACAGACTAATCACAGCCTGATATACAATCAGAGGGTGAAAGAGATAACATGGCGTCTGTGTCCTTAGTAAGAGTGATTGACAGATTAGAACTGAGAAGAAAGAGGCGGGAGATGTATTTTAACCTTTGAACGTCCCTGTAGACACAAAGAGTGACGCTAGGACAGGAGACGGAAACTCTTTGATGAGGAGGACAGTTTATCATTTCAATGTCAGTGATCAAAATAGGCTAAAAAAAATCTGATGAGTGATCAACAGAAGAATAATTCTTGCTCGCAGCCTTTAAGAGAATATCTTTGAGTTTTGGGCCGTTTATCTAGAAAACAAGTAGACCTGTCAAAACATTCTCTTGAATCTTTTACTTTTTCTGTTTTAGCCAATATACGAAACACATGATTGAAATATCTCACAATAATAAATTAAAAGAAATGCCTGCAGTCCTATTTTGCTCAGCACAACCTTGTGTGAAGGTGAAAAGGAGCACAAGTCATAAAACTCATTTGTTCTGCTCTGCATTGAAGGAGGCATCGCAACTTTTCATTTTATTTTCACATTTTCTGAAACAATACCTCCTTAGATTTGTCTACCTCCGTCTCCAGTTGTGGCCTAGCTGGCTCGCCCACTGTCAGTCTCTCTTGTTGTTTCAGTAAGAGAGATCCTGGGCTTGACTGAGGAATGTACAGCTGTCTGGCATATGGATAATACTCGAATTTAATTTCTAACACCGCCTCCCCCCTTAAAGCCCGTTTTCACCCTCCCCCTCTCGCCCTCATGGGGAAGGAGGAGAGGAAATGTGTGTTTGCATGGACTGCAAATGTGCTAGAGTTTTTAATGTCTCTCTGTTTAAGAGTTACAAGACTCAAACCCTTTTCAGAGGTTAGTAAACTTAACATTATGCTACTCCAGCCGTACAGAATAAGTTATAGTCCTTGATATATGTTAATGTTAGACAGAATAATTCATATAGTCTGTAGCTTTATTTTTCTTTGTTAATTCATTATCATAACAATACAAGTTAAGCAATAATTGTCCCTGTGCAAAGATTGTGTTCTACTTCTGGTGATGATAATAAGTTTCTTACTAAAACAAGTTATAACAGTACCCTTACTTCTTTGGGTAGCGCTGGGGACATATAGTAAGTACAGTATAGTCTTTCTGAGCTAATAAAAGGCTTCAAGAGCTAGAGTTAATCCAATCTGGTGATTCAAATCAAGTTCCAAAGTCATTTTAGAACAAATCTCCATCTTTAAATAATGCTTGTTGAGGAAGCTGAAATGAGTATGAATATCACACTTGATTTAAGCACATATTCAAACTGACTCGTTATTTAACTATAAGTGATGATGGAAACTTTGAAAGGAAGTACGATAGACCTTGAAGCAGTCTAAATGCACTTGAATGTCAAGAAAAATTCAGACAGCCGGAATAGGTCAAACCAGAAAACAAAATAAAAGAATACGAGAGCTTAATGTATCCTTCAGCTTCAGGTTAATCAGTGAGCAGCCATGTTCATTAACACCACCTTCAAAAAAATAACAAAAGCCACAATATTTAGCAGTTTCAGTTTGTATACTACTGAGTTTACTATCATAGACAAACATATCATCTCCAGAAATGTGTTTCTGTTCAGACTAGAGCTACATGTCAACACAGGATTCACTTTGAATTTTTTTTTTTTGAATAAAAACAGGAACTGTACCAATGATGCTGTACTCATCAGCTCAGTAATGTGAGACGCCTGCTTTATAAGGAGCTTCAGTCATCAGTGACAAACAGCACAAGGAGTAACAACAACGCTGACGTGACATTTCTTTGATGGCTCATTAATATTTTAAGTAAAACTCATTTGACATAAAAAGAACAAACTTGGTCCTGATTATTATCCTGTTATTAGCGTTAATCAAAACTGGGGCTGCTATCCTTTTTTTTATGTTAACAAACCTGTTTATTATTGTCCTTATTGTTAAACACATTTTTGGCCTGTAAATGTTAGACAATGGTGAAATATTTTAATCAGTATTTCCCAAAGCCCCAGAAAACATCCTTGAATGACTCCTTTTTCCATAAATCACAAGATTTCCATTTTGCTTATTATAAGAGGGACAGAAAGAAATACATTTAACAAGCTGCAATCAGGGAATTGTGATATCATTACAAACCTATGTATTAGTTAACCTAACAATTGATCACTAATTTAACAACTGAACTGTTGGTCAGACAAAACAATTCACATGAAGACATCAAGTTTGAAGCTTTGACTGACTCTGAAACTATTTATTTAATTCATGTTTTATGGACTGAATGATACAATTATGATCATGAAACAACTCACCGTCTAGAGCTTTATGTTTATGTAAGAGCTAAATAAATAAACTAAATCTTACTGAGGTGTTTTTATTAACTTAAGTGAAATTATAAACATTAGATCTGGAGATTAATGAAGCCATGCAGGCATCATTATTAAACAGAGTAAGTCAATAAAAAAGCCTCGACTCATATTTAAAAAAAAAAAAAGGAGAGTGAAAAACAGCTACAAGTTTGTTTCTAAACAAAGTTATCGTCGCTCATTAACTTTTCCATGTGGAAAAACAAAGATTTACACAAACAGCTGCAACATTACAACACGATGAAACATGTGTTGTTGATGTGAGAACAAACAGGAATCATTTACGTTAATTCAAAGTTAGCTCTTAGAAAAACTGCTAACCTGAAGTTAACTTTAACAACTTAGTTCGTATCAGATAACTTTAGCAGGCAGTGTGTCGCTATTTTCCAGACACTTGATAACAAATTGTAAGTTTCAAAAGGTTCAAGCTTTACTATAATTACAGACGAGCTATGTAAACTATGCAGCAAACTCAGCTAACCGAGGAATGTAGCTAACAGTAAATATCTCCTCCAAAACAAACTAAACGGAAACAAAACATCGCTTGCATCAGCAAATACACAATTTATTTTTTTCAGATATTTATCGATATTTGTTGGTGTTTGTGTTAAACCGAGTTTCAAAATAGTAAACACATTTTAACTTTTTACTGTTGCAGAGGTGAAGCAAACTTTTTCCACGACAGCAATCAGAAGGGTCCGTCTATATCCTGGCGCCAACACACTTACGAAAAAATCTCTTCACTGTATTTTGTTGTGACATATTTTCACGCTATGCAAATATAATTACTAACTAAAATATATACAAAGACAATGTACTTTGAACATGAGAAGAAATTCAAGAGTAAAATAAAAACAGGTTTTTTTTTACTTGATTAATCGTAAACACGAAGGAGTCTAACGCTGGGACTGTGTTTACCTCAGCAGTTAGACGGAGCCCAAAAAGTCCGACTCAGACCCGCTGGCTGGAAATGAAGTTTGGGATTATTCTACTTTACCTCTCTTTCTTTACTTTCTCCCGCAGACGTGGCACTCCATTTGATTTAATTTCATCGTAGTTTTTCAAATCCACATTCCCACCAGAATAAAAGGACAATAAAGTGTAATATCCCAGCGTTTTCTCTGTATATTCTCAGCGTCGTACCGCCTCGACTCCCCGCTCACTCGGTCTGTGGTTTCGCCGTTTGATGATGGAGGGGAGCAAATACCAGCCTAACAAAGATCGTCTTTTCCTGAAGCGATGGGTAACTCAGTGTCTCGACACAAATCGCCGAACTTCCGGTAAAGCACTTTGAGGCTACAGCATGCGCCTGCCTTTTCCCCTTTCAGGTATTTTTATTAATGGGTTTACATTAAAATTGTCTTTCTAATTTAAAGAAGCGTTGAGGCTGCAGTTACAGCTGAGATGACTAAGAGTATACTTTCAGAGGACTATTATCATTCTACTCAGTTTAGACTTGCAATTTTACAACTACCGGTATACAGTCTATTAAATGGAATATAATTTGCCAGTTTTATAGGCTGGGTTCAGTAGGCTATTTGATGAATATTGATTATTTATTTATGAAAAACAAAGTTTCCAGGATTCCAGATTCAAAAGTCATTCCTAATTATTAAAATAATACAATAATAGGCAAATTATTAAACGTCTAAATAATAAAACCCATGGCATTTATTTTATTTCTTTTTTTTTTATAGAGAAGGTGTTGGCTGTGCGATTAAAAAGGACATCCAGACAGTGTTTTACAGAACTTCCCAAGTGACTCTTGGAGTTTTCTGGTTAGTTTTTGGTCTCCTGACACAGACGTAGAGTGGGAGCTCTTTCTTTTCACGTCTTTGTTTCAAATCAGTGTCGCGTTGTTTAGTCCTGCAGAGACCTGTGAGCTTTAATTTTGAAGTCAAGTACTAAGAGAGACTCAGGCGCCCACTGCTGTTGGTCAAGACCACATGACGCCCACCAGAAAACAGTAATAACGACAATAAAAAACTAGTTAAAAACAGAGAATCATTTAAATACATATTGTATGTGACAGTAAATTAGTTCTCAATAGGCTTCATGTCGCAACCCTTAAAATAGACACATAAAACTTCCTCTTTTAAGGTCATGACCTGTGTTATGTTTAGGATGACACAATCTGCAAGAGCTACATTCAGGGGAAAAATGAAATTACTGTAAATGTTTTGAAACTGGTGGATGATTCAATCTAACAAAAGAAAGGGAGGATAATTCTGAGTGAAATAAGAAAAGCCACAATCCTTCATTGAATCAAGAATCATATTGCAGGATTCACTCTAAGCTTTGTACTATTGTGACAGCATATCTAAAAATGATTTTTTTTTTAATAATCCAGAATGAAAATAACCTTATATTGTTGTCCTCTAACATCTCTTAAATGGGAGCTGGACCGGATCATTCATATAATAGAGGATGATCTTAACATTTTGATATTACTCAACAACCTGAAATATGTAGTCTATTATTCTAAGGCCCTATTCTTTTTTATTAAAGTTTTAAGTTTAAGTTTGCAGCATTTTCTCTGCAAAACAGAAGAATTTTGAACAGACAAAAAACGAAAGATGAAATGTGTCAGGTATTTGAAGTGCTCAATTTATTCAACTTTCAACACATATATTCTTCAAATATTTAAAAAGCTGTTAAACAAATGTAGTGAAGTAGCAACAACCAACAGGGTCTTATTGTTACTTCAGCTTTTTAGTCATAATGTGACGTTAATAAAGTTTTTTACTTACAGATCATTAAAACCAGTCCAAAGTCTTAGAACATTGTTAAACTGCACCTCTCGTTTCCTAACTAATTCTGACTCCATCAACATGCCGTGACAAACACTGACAAACGTTCTGCATGCACACATTCACGCTTTGAAAAACTGTATAAAATATTCAAAGTAAAAACTGTACACCAGCACACAGCTGATGAGTCTGTGTGCCGGTCAGACAAACGGATCACATGGAGGCCTAAGGCACAAAACCCTGCGGGGAGACGTAACTCAACATTCAACATTCCCCACAAAAACTTGTGATGAAGTCATTTCACTTAAAAGAAAAACAATTTCCTTCAACCAAAAGTTCTTCTCCTCCCAATCATCAAGTCTGTTGTATCTGAGACTCTGTTTTTTTCCACTGATAACACGTTTTAAGATTATATTAAGGCAGTTCTTTTGCCTTTATTTGACCATGATTCACGAGCCTAGAGCAAATAAAGAAAGGTTTAAAATGCACCAGCAAGTTATCTTTAAAGATGATTTTTCTAATGGCCACCAGGGGCTGCTAAAAAACACAACAGTTACATTTAGGAGAATGACAAATTCCCCATAATGTTTTTAAACTGACAATTTCACTTCTTCAAGCAAACAGTCTAAAGGCCTGCAGTGTGACAGGAGTACAAGATGTTGTAAAAAAAAAAAAAAAAAAGCCAGTGTAATAAACATTCAAACCCTTACAGTTTAGGAAAGCAACAAACATTAACGGAATAGTTACAAAAAAATGTACCAACTCTCAAAATACATCTTGTGATGCCAAACATTCACAAAAAAAGAGAAGCTAATTATGTCATGAGCACTGAACGCAGCAGTGATGATATATTAGCTTTTAAATAAATAGCACACGGTCAAAAGAATCAATAAATATGAAATTCAAGGTTATTTCTTGCATAGTAACACCTACTCTAAGTGAACTCAAAGAGGGATTGTTAGTTACAAATCACATCATCAGACACAGTCAACACTCTGCAGCAGCCTCACCTGAACAGGTTCACCTGAAAAATCTGCTCCAAACACATCTTTACTCTGTCGCAGAAAACAAGTCCTTTAAGCAATGAAGCAACAATCAAACTCATAATCTGATCTGCCCTATGACATAGAGAAAGTACGACCTGTATCGTACAATAAATAAAATAAGCATTTTGTCTTATTGTGGCTGGCATACACTCATCAGCTGCTAGCATTGTTTGAAGTCCATTATAGAAGCTGTGAGAGCTCATCTCTTTGAGCTCATTTTGTCTCTTTGTAGTTCTTGTGTCTCATTCAGATTGTTTTTGTCTCTTTGTGGACGGTTTATGCGCCGTGGTCTGAGATGGATCTTTAAAAGTGAATCGAGGAAACTTTGAAGATGTTTGTGTAGTGACGGTAAATGTGGCTCTCTATGTACCTGTTTCTGTTCGTTTGAGTGTCTTTTAAATCAATGTGTTTTTTTTGTTTATGTCTCTTTGGGGGGAATTTTGCTTATATCAAAAAATGTGATATTTTGTGGTCGCTATGATCTATGAGTCCATAAAGTTCTTGTGTTTGTTTCTTGTGTTTGTGCTCATTAATCTCTCTTGTTGTTGTTTTTTTTGTCTCGGTCTCTTCATATTAATTCAATGTGTCTTTTTAAAATGTTATTAATTTTATTTTAAGGAGGGGGTGGGGTGGGGGGGTTCTCTTTATTTACATTATGCCATATGTTCTGATTTTCTGTTGCTTTGTAGTTTTGCATTTCCTATATATCCTTTTCGTCTCGTTGAAGCCTACATAATGTGGTTTATAACTCCTTTAAAGTTTCTTTTTTTGCTTTTGTCTCTTTTAAGCAGTTTCTCTTTGTTGTCAAGTTTGAACTTTTTTTAAAGTTGTTTTGCATCTTTTGAAAAAAATGGCTCATAGTGTCTGTCTTTATGTTTTTCATTTTGTTTCTCTATATGGTCTTCTCTACATAGAGGTATTACTGAATCAAATGTACTGGGTTAGGTTTTGGAGTGACCAGGGTCCTCCACAGTACCACCGTGCACTTGGAGTAGTTTTCATGTGACCACACAGGTTCACCTGCTGTGTGAGTGCGGCTTGTGAAAATGGTAACCTGGTCGTGTTACATTCACTGCCATTCTCCCCTCTAACAACAATGTCAGACACAGATCAGATAAGGCTTCACTGCTCTAGTTCACTGTAACACAGCTGTAGTCAGACCACTCTAGTCTAGACCACTACCTTATATCTGTCATCAGTAGTCTGAGTTGGGTTCAAAGACTGATCCAGACTGAGAGCAGACACAGTCGTGTTGTCCAATTAAAAAAAATCAAAACAAGAAGTGATCAGATATGAATAAAATACTCTTGTTAGTAAAGTGAAAAAAACAAGGTAGCCTTCAAAAGGCCTAAACAAATCTATCTTCAAACAGGCACAGTGCTGAGGAGAGTCAGAGACATCATGGGAACAGTATTCTGGATACAAACATCCGCTTTGTAATTCACACCTATGGAGTCTCAAGTGTGCCTCTGTAATAATCTTTATTTCTCAGTTTCTTCAAATGCATTTGTACGTTTTCATAATTTAAAAGTAACGTTAAGGAAATAGAAATGGGTTTGGATCTGACCATTTTTCTATTTCCATATTCTGTAAAAAAAAAAAAAAAAAAAGAAAAAAAGAAATTAAATGTAATGACAATATTGATTTTTAAAAGTTATCAAAACTTCATATTCAAAAACCTCTAAAAGTTGGAGAAATCAAAGATATACAAATAATTATTTAAATCTACTTTTGTTTCTTCTTGAGATACATTCTGTCCAAAGACACAGACGTGTACAGCAGGGTTTAGTCCAAAATAGAAATCATTTAAATTTGATCATTTGGCACACTTCAGGCTTCATGAACACTCCTCTGTATTTAAACTGAACAGCACCCGGTCACATCAAACACACCGTCTCTGGAAGGAAACATGAGAAAGACACACTACAGTACATCATAAATAGGGCTGGAAGGACATCAGAAACAAATCATGACTTTGTTGAAATATGAATCATCAGGCAGCGTTGTTATAATCTTAATGTTAATGCACAAAGAAATCTGCTCAAACCAAAGTGTATAAAGAGTGTTAACATTAACACACACGTCTGTAAAAGTTGTTGTCGGCTTGCGTTCATAGAAGGCCAGACGGCCCGAGCTCCAGATGTGCAGCTTGTTCGTCTACACGTTGATGGCGTGAGCGTGCTTCTTGCACAGAGGTTTGTCTTTCTTTGAGTAGAAAGGCTGGCCTTCAAGGTTCACATGACAAACCTGCAGTTACAAAACACACGTCAGCAGATTAAACAAAAAATAGATGAAGTCTGTAATCAAAGACTAATGAGGACCTGCTGTGGTACTGGACTGAATTCTGAACACCTTAGGGTGCACTCACACTAGGCAAAGTTGTCTCATACCATGTTTAAGCATGATCCCCCCCCCCCCCCCCCCCTTCCATTCCCCCGGTGGCCTGCACTCACACAGCTCCAGGACTAACCAGGCCTTAGCACGGTTACCTCTTGTACATAACGTCATAATACAACACATGAATGGCTTAACCGTGATCATGAAGCGTGCTTAGTTTTACAAGACAGGCGGACTCGTAAATAAAAACTTTGTGGCTTATTTTGTGTCATGTTAGTCAGATACAGCCATAACACCCCGGGATTTCTCCAAAATGAAGGCTGTTCACGTTGTGTTCCCGTGCTTGTGCTCGTGCATGAACTATATCGTGCCAAAGCACACCTCTTCCGAGCGTGCCACGGCCAAGGAGGTGTACCGAGGTTGAGCACGGATCAGAACACTCACACTAGTCAAACGAACTGGACTTCAGGAGTGAAGCATGCTTATGCACGGTATGGAGTACCTAGTGTGACTGCGCCCTCAGAGTATCCTTTCCCTGATTTAAAAATATTCGTGTTGTACATTTTTAGCCGTGCAGATTTTGAGATCTTGTGTCTGAGATATCTTCCTCCACTACAAAACACAATAAAGGTAAATCCCTTTTAGCACATGCTTAACTTAAATGATCATTTAACATATTAAGAAGCAATCCTCTTTTTCAAACATGTTGTGAGCATTACATTGTTTTTGTCAGATAACGTACAAAAGGGAACTAGGACTCTTTTTTTGTGAAGAACACGTGAATCCTTTGGAGAATTGATCTAAAGTTTGTTTCAAATACTGAACAGACTCTTTGTTCACTGACTTCACATTCTAAATGATTTCTGGTTCTGTGACTTACCGCACAGACAAAGCAGGTGTCGTGCCAGGTGTGACCCAGAGCCTCGATGAATTTATCACCCGCTTCAACCGGGAAGTCACATCCATGACACTTAGTGCTGAAGAGTGCGATATAATCTGAAACAGAAGAGGACAGACGCGGTTTGTATTACATTCTTTAAGATTAGTGATACAGCTTCCATTGTCAACGTGGTCGTACCTTTCTCGCAGTACGGCTCTCCGTCCTCCATGTGGAAGAGGCTATTTCCGAAGGCTTTACCACAGGCGGCACATACGAAACAGGTGGTGTGCCAAGTCTGTCGCAGAGCGTGCATTACTTCCTGTAGCACAAAACATGTCAGAGGTGTCAAGTCATGTCAAACGTATTTCAAACTCGAGTACATTTTCATGCTCATCCTAAGTTTATTTATATTCTAGCCAATTATAAAAAAAATCATATATTCTTGAAATTATTGCTCTTCATTTTCCAAGGCAGAGGTGGAAAAGAAATGTCACTTTGTTTCATTACTGTACTGAATTCATAACTGAACTGATTTGATTTTCTTCCTTATCTGTTATTTCTAGAAGCCTCTTGTGGACAGGTGTAGAAAATTTGCACTTTGCAACAAACACTAAGAACAGTGCATCTGGGACCTGTGCATGGTTAAATGTTACAGTTCCAATGTTACTGTGTCCATGTCAAATAAACCAATAAAAAGTAAAATAAATCTTGATAAAAATGCTGTTATCTGCTTTAATCCTTCTATTTCAAGGTACAGACACTGATTCGTAGAAAATTACAGATGAAATATTCTCACAGCTCTGGCAGATGTCTTACTTGCTCAGAAAATATTTTTACAGAACATACAATTCAAACCGATAGGCACTTGGATAAATTTTTTTTAAGTAGTAAACACTCACATATCAGCAGCAGTAACTCTTCATGTCTTAAAAAGGGCAAAATTATTTAGCATCTTTCAACTATGACACAAAACCATGACGACTCTTTTTATACACAATTTGAGGTCTTATAAGTCACTGCTGTTTTTTTTAAACTTCATTCAGATGATAAATTCACTAATCAGATTGAACACAGGTCTACGGGTTGCCTGACAAACAGGTGAAAAGTATTCAGGTAGGGAGTTATACATGTATGTAGGTAAATGTTTTAACAGTTAGACAGCTATATGGGTATGCACTATGCAGGTGAGCAGGTCTTTGAGTAGACTGGTACACAGAATGACACAGTGGGCGCTCCTCACCCCCATGATCTTGGTGTTGCAGCGGGCGCAGGTGGGAGCAAAGAACTCCTCGTAGCAGTTCTCACAGTAGACGCTGTTCTGTTCCTCCACGAAGCTGACGTCAGCCAGAGACATGTGGCAGTAGTGACAGTTGAACTCCTCGGGGTGCCAGGATCGACCGAGGGCCACCAGGAAGGGGCCCCTGGAAAAACAAGAAGAACAACAGTGTTGCATGTTCAGTCAGCTTCAGGTCACATAAATGTTCATGTTTTTTTGGTTTCAGTCTTGTAACGCATCCTAAAATTGTGCAGGTAATCAAATAAACATCATTTCTTCAATCAAAATTATTTTCTTCCAAAAATAATGTAAATAAGTCAATCAATATTTTTTAGCATGAAAGACATTTCAAAATAAACTTTATAAGACATATAAGAACAAGAAAAAGTAATTATCAGACAACCAGCAGTGGAAAATAAATCAAATCAAATAATGCAAGACAACCACAGTCCAGAAAGAATTTGTACAAAAATGATACACCCTGACAAATTATTGAATAAGATTTATAATATCATATGAAGAATGTCATACAAGGGTGTATCACTATATAAATACTTTAACAAAGGAGTTGGAAGTTACCGAATGACGCTGTTGCAGGCTCCGCACAGAGGCGTACGGCTGCTGGCTGCAAACCTCTCTGCCCTCTGAGCCACGCCCCTGGCCACAGGAGAGAAGGGGGCAGGACTTGATGTCACTGGAGCGGGGCTGGGAGCTACAGGTGCGGCAGGGGATGGGTTGGGGATGTATGCTGGTGGAGGAGGGGCGGCCTGGGGCAGCGTCTGCATCTTCATGGTGGTAGTCATCTTACTGGGGTCAAACTTGTTGGCAAAGTTGGTGTCTGCCACCCAGGGAGGTCTGTTGGAGGAGTCAGGACCAGCTGGAGCAGCAGCCGGGGGGCAGGGCTGAGGTGGGGCCGGAGCATGAGCTGAAGGAGGCCGAGACAAATGGTATTAAAGGTAGCATTAAATCAGGACGTTATAACATTCCTCTTCCATCAATCATTTTCAAGAGGTTTGTGAATCAGTTTTTTTGGTGCCTCACCTGGCTGAGCGGGAAAGATGCAGGCAGTGCTGACAACCTTGGGAGGAGCGGAGCCAAGAGGGATCTGAATGGAGCTCTGCTGAGTGGGCGGGGCCTGCTGCATGGGGGGCTGCTGATACTGCTGTGGCATTGGCTGATACTGCTGTGGCATTGGCTGATACTGCTGTGGCATTGGCTGGTACTGTTGTGGAGGGGGGACATGCGGAGGCTGATACATGGCAGGAGGCTGATGCATGGCAGGAGGCTGACTGTACATGCTGGAGAGGGATGAACACATGTTGACTCATTACTGCGACCTGTGAAACTCACTGAGTTGTCATTTGTTAGAGGTTTTACATATTTGAAAATGTGGCTGGATTAAAAAATAACATCCAGCCTTCTTGCAGTCAATGTGCTCTCAGGTATTCTGAGAACTTTTTAATATGTGAAGCTCTTTTATTCAACCTGGTTTGTGCAGTTGTGTTACACTCAGCACCATAGATGCCCGATCAGGCTAAGTGGGCCATAGTCTCTATTTGTTTTTATTTCTGGTTGGAGAGTAAATTTAATGGCAAAAGGGAAACAGAACTTCTGCAAGGGAACATAACAGGAGTGTACAGAAATTCAAAATAACTTTACAGACAAACTAAACAAACACAAAGACACTTAAAGACCAGAAAAAACAATCATAAAGAACACATTACAAAAGCAAAACAATGAACTCAGAGACACAAAGACATACAGGACAGCAACAAAGACAGAAAACAGTAAACTACAGAGATGAAAACAACAACAACAAATGAACATAAAAACATAAATGAAAAAAGAAATGTCGAAACACAGAATTACCAACTAACAACTAATGATCACAAAACAGCAGTAAAGCAACACTAAACAATCACATAGAGCCACAAAGAAACAGTCAACATGAACAAACACGTAAAAACCCAGGATTCAAAAAGGTTAGTGCATGTTTAAAAAAAAGAAAGAAAATAGAAGCAGACCAGTGAAAAGCACCCAGCCTGTAAAAATGACTTTAAATATCTCAGAGCAAAGAAATTAAAAAAAAAGATATCAGCTGTGGAAAAGCTGTGCTTAGATCCTGTAGATCCGGTTAGATGTTCTCCGCCTGTGATTGGATGAAGTTGTTAGCTCTTGTTACTCAGCAGTTACATGGTCCTGAGCCGAGCAAGGCACCAACACTGTCAGAGTTAGGGGTTCAATTCCCACCAGGATAACTCATTTCATCATAAAGGCATCAGTATGATTCAAATATATCTGCAGCTAACAACAAAGAAATCTGTTTTAAATGCACGTCATATGTTTAATGTATAAAATAAAGAAGCAGCAACTATTAAGGAAAACGTAGAGCGGGTAAGAAGTACAATATTTCTCTCTGACATGAAGGAGGGAGAAGAAGAGTAAAGACTAGAACAAGTACCTCCAAGAACAAGATCCTGAATCTGTTCTCGGAGGTACGAGACTACCTTTGAAGCATATTGAGGCCTTAATCAATTCATAATAGAGCGAGGACTTTTAGATAAATAAGCGTCTATTAAATGGTTGATGGACTGTTATGTAGTGTAGGATAGGAGAAAGCGTGAAGCAGCATGTGGACTTAAGCTCTGGATCTCTGCGGGTGAGGGTACCTGGAGACTGCAGCTTTGTGCTGGACACCGTACCCAGCAGCAGAGTGTCGCTTCAGGCTGCAGGTGTAGAAACAACAGCAGAAGTCACCATGACAACCTGCCACCTGGGTTCAACAGTACAAGAGGGCTAACCAGGATCAAGCCTTCTTGAACATTTGGATTTTTTTTTGTTGTCTTTTTACATCTTTACATGGACTTTTGGATCAATCCATCCATCATCAACTCCTTTTCTTACATGTTAGATAAACACACCATACTGCTAAGCAGCAAAAAGGCTGGTGAAAATTGTGAAGCATTGAGTAGCTAAAGAGAAAGATTATTCTCTTATCTGTCTCCTGTCCTTGGACACCAAAACCAGAGCTAAGTGAGTAGATATTGGACTAACATGACATTACACCAGTGGACACAAATACCACATGATCGTATTGCTCTGTCTGCAAGTTGTGAAAGAAGCAACTGATACATCCTCATTTTCTGTTTCCCAAAACTGAGAGGAAAAACAGGAATTGGTCCTCGATCTTATGTCAGTGTGTCTCATGACAACCCATCTTACCTTCAAAGAGCTGACAAGAAGAAGAAGTACACAACAACTATTCAACAAAATCACTGAGTGGATTGATTAAGTCCCAGGTGTTGGACTTTCCCAACATCACATGAACGCAACTCATGTCTGACCGCAAAACCGAAGTTATTGAGTAACACACGCACACACACACACACACACACACACACACACACACACACACACACACACACACACACACACACACACACACACACACACACACACACACACACACACACACACACACACACACACACACACACACACACACACACACACACACACACACACACACACACACACACACACACACACACACACACACACACACACACACACAAACAAGGATGATGAAAGAAAAGATGGCAACATCATATCATAGGATACACAAAGTTATAACAGAAAAAAAAGACATTCCTGTGGAAAGAAAGTTTTGTTTCTTGTGATTCATAATAACAACACATTCAAAGTCCGTAACACTCTACATTGAACACTTTGAGTTAGGAAGCTGCAGCTTTTCCAGCTCACTATGGAAACAGTTAATTGGCTGTAGCGGATGTGTTACCTCTGAGGGGCAGGGTCAGATGGAGCAGGAGCAGGAGCGGGGTCCACAGGCTGCATGACGGCGCTAGCAGGCGGAGCAGAGGGGGCGGGGCCTGCTGGGATATGGCCAGTAGGGCTAAAGCACATGAAGGGGTTAGGAGCAGCAGTGAGAGAGAGAGAGAGAGAGAGAGAGAGAGAGAGAGAGAGAGAGAGGGAGGGAGGCAGAGCCATTCTGGGCAAGAACACCATGATTTATAGTATATACATGTATATATTCACACATGCAGTACTTACCTGCCTGCATGCACACACACATATATATATATATATACTGTATATACACATTTGTTTGTTAATACAGACATAGTGTGAGTGAAGCCTGCACAGAGAAAAAATCACAAAGCTTGTTATTGTTCTCGTGCATAAATCAAACCGCTCAATATTGCTCCAGTTGATGTTTGGATTTTAATATCGTGAGCTTTTAGTTGTCTTTTCAGAGAGGCTTTAACTTAGACGGGAAAAAAATGTATTATTTATTAAATTTTCATCTTTTTTAGTAATGCACCTTTGTACTTTTTCAACCAGGAAAATCAAAAATGTTTTTGTTTTTTTCCACAATTGAGCTCATACTACATTCCTTTGAACTGGGAGTCCGAAAGGTCTGCTGGGACTCAAACTGAATCTGGATTGTTTCATTCTTCATTTGAAGAACCTCACCAGCACTAATTCAAAACCCAAGATGGCTGCTCCACAGCAGTGACAGTAAGTAACAAACTGTTTATTGGCACTTTTATTTGTATGGTCCACATTGTATCTTGACAAGTTGCTGCAGTGTTTATATGCACAAAATATTGTGTAATGTGTTGTTTTTAATTGTTCGACTGTTGCACTGAAAATAGAAAACCTTCTGACTTGTTACTGTAACGCAGTCTATGTAGGAGTGATGTCATTCTCAGTCTTGAGTTCTGAGGTAAATGGACATCCTGTAACTTATACAGAAAATGACCTCCATTCACATTACCTAAAGATTCATGTTAGATTCGACTAAATCTGTTTTCTGTAGCATCAGACTAAACGTCTTTGGACCCTACAGCTAGTCAGAGAAACCAGTTTGACCAACCAGTAAACTGCCAAGCAAGATCCACAGCCTGATTCATATTGCTCTATTTCAATATAATACCTAGATGTTTTTGCACAGCACCGTTTTTTATTTTACACATGTAGTCAATCTGTACATTCATTTGTACCTAACAATTGGCATCTGTCATGAATTTCAAGCAAAATATCTCGATGGCTCCTAAACCTGATTCATATTTGATAATTGATTGTGATTAGCCTGACAGGAGTGAGGCAAGATGGAAATCTACCTGATCAGAAGGTGAACAGATGCGTCTGCAAATATAAATAAACATGAATGTGCAGCTTATGATGGCGTTTCCATGCTAGTTTAAGGTGCTGTATATTCCAAGTTTGACTGATTCAATTCAAGTGCTTTCCATTATCCTCATTCAGAAACCCTATTAGGGAAACTCTGTATCACACAGCTGCTTTTAAATGAACTGAAATCATCAAGGTATGGTCAAATGAAATCAACAACAATAAAAAATCAACAGACAATTGTACTTTTTCAAATCTCTCTTAATGATCTGTGCGTGGTCGCAGGTTGGAGGGGTTAGTCAGTCTACCTCCCTCTGAATCTGAGATAAAATGTGTTTTAGGTTTGATTCCAGCTCAACCATGTGAGTCATCTCCGAGCTGCTTCCTCCATGATGACTTAGAGACGAAAAGGAAATCCCCACAGTCTCTTTATAGGCAGATAAAAGCTTGACCTCTGCTCCTATTGATTCATGTTGAGTCATTGCTCCGTGTAAGAAGACTGACAAGCTCTGAGGAGGGGGGAGGGGGGCAGCAAGGATCAATTCTGTGTAATGGAGGGATGATTAAATAAGTGCAGGGAGCAGAGAAAGCTCCATCCATCAGACCGGAGGGAGGGATGCAGGAGGGGTGGAGGGTTAAAAGGTTTGTTCCTCCTCCCAGAGTGGCAGCAGACCTCCACACTCTGATATACAGTGTGTGATACTCGGTTAGCAAGTAAATCATTGTCTGCATATCACACCATCTGTTGGGAACACTTTGACAAGAACAGAAAGAACATCTAAGAGGGGAGACAAGAGAGGAGAAATGCTTCCCAGCTGCTCCTACTGTACCTCACAAGGAGTGCTAAGGATTCATTGCGTAAAGCAAACACTGGCATCAGGCAGTTTTATAGAGAGCCTAATCAAGTCTGGTGTAGCAGCATGGTTTGGCAACCTGTCTTACAGTTAAAACAACCAAACTGATCCGACTGATTCAGACTGCATGGAACGGTATAGGAGCTAAACATCACACATCCTAGACTGACTGCTTTTGAACTAGCTACTCTAAGGCCCATCCCATCCCATGTTCTACATACAGAGCATGAGCTTATGCGCTTTGGTAAGAGGTTCAGAGTTCCCTGTCGTAGACTGAACATGTTTAAAAAATTAATGTATCCCTGTGTAAATAAAATAATATAAAGCTTTTAAATAGTGGCAAATAAGACAGGATAGGCACTGGAAGACAATATGTTTATCGACAATGTAGCCAAGTAAAATTGACACGACGTTTTTATCACAGCAGCACATACGGCATTTACGTAACAGCCGCTTTTTTCAACGGCAACGATAAACATTCGGTCTTGTCATGGCAGCTCTGTCATGGCCGTCATGACAAGACACGTCCCATTACTACTATAAAATTGTGGATTTCTCTGGCTGTGATAACTGTAGGAAATATTTGAGGTAATGTAAGTCCTCAACAGAATAATATATATATAAATATAACATAGGTTTATTCATTTAGATATTTTAATGTAAACATTGTATTCTACATATTGTAGGTTTAGAGTTGTGTGAAGTGAAACAGTTTGACTTGTTTTTGACTGGGTGCACACAGTCCTGCATATGGCCATGAAATCTCAAAGACAAAGATTCAGAATGGGTCATAAAGAGCTCTATGTTACTGTCATAAGCTGCATTTTCATTTCCCTGTTGGTTTGCAAAGTGTCTTTCCTGCCACAGCTACATGCAAGCCTCAGTGTTTTGGATCAGCGCTTCAGTTCCAGTGAGGGGGTCTCCTTAATGCAACAGGATATGAAAACATTTTTGCCTGTAACTCTTGGTAACAGTTTGGGGAAAGCTCTTTGCTGTTTGTGCATGAGAGAGGCCCTGTGCACACAGTCAGAGTCAAAAAGAGAAATCTGGTCAGTCTGCACAGAGATCTGACCTCTACCCTGGTGAAAAGCTCTGAGGGAAATAAAAAATGAACACTTATCACAAGAATCAACAGTATGTCAGAAGTGGATGTAGTCTTAAGTAAAAACAAAATATAACAGTGCCTTATACTTGCGTTCTTTCTAAGGACCAGCATGTGGCACTTCCTCTGCTGATTTATTCCTATTGTTCCTCATTAACATTACTCTAGTGAGTTGATGCTTATTTAGGTCTCCATCATTACAAGGAAAAAATAAATTATAGTTCCATTCAGAGTAAAATAGATCATTAAGAAGGGGCCATATAAAAGCTTTGGTTCTGAAAGTAGGTTGAAAAAAGTTCATATACTGAAGGTGTCCAACAATATTTGGTTTTATAGTTTGTGTTCATTCTCATTGTACTGTGTATGTACAGCATACAGATTTAAAAACATGTGAAATATTTGAACAAGAAAACTATAGGACTGGTTCTAAAACAAATGTTATTTACTAATTTCTTCTCCATTGTATTTGACCTTCACAGACGATGTAATCAAGACAGAGAATGATGTGAAGGAAAAACAGCGACAGAAACGGAGAATCTTTTTAAAGTTCAAGTCTGTAAGATGCCAACGCACCCACATTGTGTATTTGCTTTGAAATACTAAAGGAGCGAGTAAACCTAAGAAGAACAACAACTGTTTAGTGCTTCATTTACCTGAGAGGGAAGTCTTTGTTTTATTTTAAGGAATATATTTTGTCTTATTTAAAAGGAATTCATTAAAATGTCTGGCCTAACCTGAGTATATTTATACAACTTCTTTACTATTTAAAGTATCCAGTAGGAGCATAGCATTGACTAACAGTTGACTCGGTGTGAATCATCAGTCCTGCTGCTCCCTCTGCTGGTAGGAACAGTTCATTACTTTTCATGAGCTCAGCTTTGTAAGGAATATAAAAGAACGCGTTATCCCTCATGAGCTTCTGCCGTCTCAGCCAACAAACAACAACTTTGTGTACTTTACTCTGTTTTATAACTGTATGTAGGCAAATGTAAAAGTTGAACCCAAGAAGATCCAATAAGTTTGATAAGTTTGACTCTGAATTTGAGTCTAATGAAAAGTCCCATCTTTAACTAAGATACCACCGTAAATGTGTAATAGTCAGAATCTGCTTAATGAATCTATATAGAGGGACATAACACAGAGAAATGTCACCCCTGCACAGTTTCTAATAAGGTAACCAGGATGAGTTTGTTCACCTGTTAGCAGGAGGAAAGTTCAGGTTAACTGGACTGGTGTCGTTAGCTTACGGTAACAGGGCTGTGTGATGTGTTCAGGGGCGGGGCAGAGTGTACAGGTGAGGAGCTGGGGGGGTTCAGCAGCTGTCTAATGAAGCTCCTCTGCCTACCTGCTCCTCCTCAGCGCCTCCTCCACATCCTCCTCCTCCTTCTCCCCTGGTACTGTAGAGACAGAAAACACAGCAAAGAGAAGACATGAGTAAGCATGTTTAGTGTTGGGTGATCAAATTTGTCACTTAATCGACCCAGACCAGAAACTCAGAATAAGAACATGATTCTGTTGCTGTTAAATTGAACATTGTACCACATTCTCAGTGTATATGAATTTTAAATTCCCCATGGTGATGAATTGAACATTGGTATTAGATAATAATTAACAGTAATCAGTAAAGGTCAAAGTAAAGGTCAGGGCACTTACAGGACTCTGTGTTTGTCATGTGGGCCAGGACCCGGAAGGACTTGGACTGCATGTTTACGCTGCGGCGGCCCAACTCGCTCAGGTCTGGGTCCTTCTCTGCAGTCTGGACGGCCTGGTAGACCGGGGAGGCGCTGTATATGAGGTGATCACTAACTGGGAGAGAACTGCAACCATAGACAGAGGGTGCCAACCCCCCCCCCCCCCCCCCCGAAACCAGAGCAGGTCAAAACAAGGACCCTAAAGAGCTTCAGTGGGTCCAAATGCAATTTTTGTTTATATGTGCGAGAGAGTCAAGATCTATGCTCACCGACCCTTTACTGGTGAAACTCTTCAATGTGTGTGTGCGTGTGTTTGGTTTTTTTTTTAAATTAAATGCACTGGAACAAAAGGTGATGTGATTTGACATAAGATGAACAATGAATAGAATCAATATTGAGCTGGTTTTGATTTAATTTTGCAGGACAGGACGAGAAAATGAAGACAGCAAGAGGCACTAAAAGCTCAGTGGATGCTTCAGTCTACACTGCATTACTGTTAGTAAATGAGAATACATCAGAACATATCAAAAGTCATTAGTTTCACAAAAGATGGCAGCAAACGTTCACATGACAAACACAACATTTGAAATGTATCTTGTAAGATTTTTGTATGTTATGAGCAGATATATATAAAACCCCAAAAGAAGGAGAGAAGGGTTCAGAACATTCAGTATCAACCAGTTTTATATGAATTTCATGTTTTCTACCATCCCCAGTTACTATAATACAAAAAATAACTCAAGGAAAAACATTTCTTTTTTGGCGTTGTGTGGGTTTTTATTCAGGCCCTGTTTCTTCACACAGAGTGTGATGTCTTCAGAGACAATCAGAGGAAGACTGTAAAGAGTAATTGGTTCTTCTGATGGTTTCGTTCAGGCTGACATTTGAGTCACAGTCGGTTTATGAGGGAATAAAAAAACAGAGCAGCTGAGTGAAGAACGAGTGTGTGGATGTTTTGGAGTAATATTATTTTCCCCTTCAGGAGGAAAAAAACAGACACATTGTATTTTCCAACAGGCTGCAAAACGTATTGTTAGTGAGAGAAGATGAACACATGGAGGTTATTTGTTGCATGATAGACACACAATCCAACAACATTTGTCTCGGAGAACAAAGACAACACAAGAGATGAATCCCTGACACATTTCAGGAGGACAAACTGTCAGTAAATAATCACTTTTGCTTTGTGAAAAGTCTTCTTTCTTCTAAACACACATTTTTACAACATAGAGAACTGAACAGGCTTATTTCTACATTGATCTCAACGAAGAATATGGCATTATCAATACTGATGAAGTGATCTTCTTGGAGCCCTGAGTTATGTCAAATTACATTAAATTTCATGGGGCGCCAGTAGCAAGGTGATAAGTGCGCATGGCCCATGTACAGAGGCTATAGTCCTCCAAGCCAGCTGCCCGGGTTAAATCCGGCCTGTGGCTACTTCCATCCCCGATTTCTGACTCTATACACTCTGCTATCTCTAAATAAAGGCATGAAAAGGCCCAAAATTAACATTTTACTCCAAGTGTTCTGTAAATTCATAAAATAATCTTGTTGGGGGGGGGGGAGTTCAGAAATCTGTCCTTTGTAAAGTGTTTGCAAAAAAATGTTGCACTTGTTACAACTTCAGATATCGACTTCAAATAAAATGTAATCTAAATGTATCTGCATGTTATCTCATATTCTGGCAGAATACGTTTTATTTTTTGCTTTGTTCATTTCACACAAGCTAGTGTAAACCTAGAATGAGTATAATGTAAACTTAATGCAGACCATGCTGAGAGATTCTTCATCCACAGACTCATATCTTACAGTTAATAATTATATAACCTGAAATTGAACTGAGCTGCATTACATTACATATCACATCAAGTCAGGCATTGAGCACATCAACACACTTCCTGCAGCAGCACAGACGACCTCAAACTCCCAAACAAACAGCTCCAAACCGAAAACCAACAACTTCTGAACAATCCACTTTTCAGAACTTCTTTATCACCTTCAGCAAGTTTGGTCTTTAAAAATGAGTTTCAAAACTGTCAGGACTAATGTGACGCACGCTGGTCTTTAAAGAAAGAGGGTTTAAGAGAAAAAAAGGGTATTTGGGATTAATTAGTGTAATATCATGAGTGAGCTTAAGAAGAAGGACGAAGAAAGGACAAAGAAAGAGGAGGAACAGAAGAAGTAAGAGGGGACGGGGACGTCATGTTTTACAAAGTTAATTGGTTTTTCCAGCGTTTTTCTTTTACAAAATTGGAAGTAGTAGAGGAAGTTGGGAGGAGAGATTAAGGAGAGTAGTAAGAATGATGGTGTGTTGGTGAGAAAGAGGCGCAGCCTACATAAAGAGCAGAATGTAGAAATAAGAGTTAAAAAAAGGGGGGGAAGAAGAAAATCAAGAGAAGAGACTTAAAAGGGAGGAGGTGGAAGTGAGCGTGTATTTACCCTGCATCTTGCCCCTTCGACTGTGTCTGTCCTGCGATGACATCCATGATGGCGTCCTGCGAGTACATGCTGATGGGTGTGTTGTACTGGGCGTGGATGATGGTGGCCTTTCCACCTGGGCCCTTCACCTCGATGGGCTTGTGGGTAGAGAGGGCGGAGTCCAGGGCGCTGGGGTTGAAACCAGCGCTGTTGGCAGGAGGGACGACGTGTTGACGAAGAAGTAAGAGAGGGAGAAGCGAAAGGGAAGGAGAAGTGGAGGAAGAAGAATATAGCAGACAGATGGAGGAAAGGGCAGAAGGAGGTTTGTGAGGGTGGGGGGACAATAAAGTGGCCCATGGAGTCTATGAGGGTTGTGTTCAAAAGGAGAAACAAAAAAGCTCATGCTCACAGCAAACTGACAATCAATTGGTTGTTTATAGATTCTACTTTTTGCAACAATGCAACAATTGAACCAAAGTTATACCAATGAATGCAAGGTTAAATGCCTGAAGCATTGAACAGACTAACAGGGGTTTTCCATCTGCCTAGCATCACAAGAACATATCACAATTGACTTGAACAAACGTTTTCTTACTTCCAAGCTGCCTTATCAACAGCTATGGACCAGATTCACACCAACAAAACATGTGGCTGCTATGCTAGGCAGGCTAGTTCCAACATTCAACTCACACGTCTTCTAGTTTAACAGAACACACACACAAATGTTTGACATGACATCATTGAGTAGCCAACACTTTTCAAATTTAAAATAACCTGAACCACCTTCCATCGCTTTGAAAGTATAAGAAGTTTCTGAAAGCTCCATATCTGCTTCCGCCATCTTGGTTGTTTTAAAAGAGCCTCAACAGTGCTTAAACCCCGCCAATGTTAGATACAAAGTTGAGATTGGCCATACCTGAGTCAGGCCTGAAGCAAAAGTGTTTAAACAACAACAACAACAAAAGAGGTTGATCTGGTGCCAAGCCTAGGTGTTCTATCGGAATCTGCTTCAACTGTACCAAACCAAACAGTGACAATAGTTCCACTCAGATCTTACAGCAGAGAAAAGTTTCCTTCAGTTACTCTTGAAAGTCTACTTTAAATACTTTCAGAAACTGATATCTTCTCACCATGAAAATCATCTATGACTCCTATAGGTTCAGTGTCCAGTGTTTGAAAAGGCTCAAAAAGGCTCTTTGATACTTTATCCCCCAAAAAATCCCTCAAAAATATTTGAGCGAGGAAGCCACTGTACAACCAACATTCACACAGATAACCTCATCTGACTCCTGTGCCAAAATAAAAGAGAAATGCTTTTGACAGCATAATTCACTTCATTGAGATCAGTTTCTAGAAGGCAGAGCTCACAACTTTCTGACAGCTCTGATCGTGTTACATGAAATGAATATACTTGGGGAAAAAACCAGAACAAATTAAGTCTATCCTTCCATGCTATGAAGGTGTATTTTCAGGAATATATGTGAGTCATGGAAAGGTCATTCAATCCATCTGCTCTGGACTCAGGTTACTGCAGATTTACAAAGCAGAGCAGTACACTTTATGCAACCCAACCCAAATAAATAGTCTGATTCTCTCTTCATCAAACATTATACAACCCAGATCAATCCTTGTTTTTATTTCAATCATGTGTTGTTTTCAATAGCTTCTGTTATAATTTTGTTGTTTCGACATGTATAGTAGTGACATGTGCACTATTGTCACTTCTCTTCACTATCTAACCTTTGTTGTAAATATCATGCTTTGTGGAAAACAATAGAATAATAATAAGAATAACCCAAGTGTTCAAATATGGCATCCATCAGGCCTCAGAAAAACATGTCAAACTGTGACCTTTACTTCCAGAACAGAAATGTCAAGAGACGTAACGTAAATGATTGTATCAAACCACAAACTGCCAGGGAGCCTGGAATCCATCATCTAAATTAAGATATTCTTTATATGAAAAAAAAAAAAATCATGCAGGATTCATGCATAGCCAGTCTCCAATCCTCAAACAACAGAGGAACAAAAACCTGACTGGGGTTCTTCTGACAGCTAATTAACTTGCTGTGACTGAATTAGCTGGACACTCTCTTTAGTCGCAACAGAAGAAGCCATCAGCTGCATGGTGATTAGCGCCACAGCAAGAGAAACAGCAGCATTTCATTCTGATACACACTGCAAACCATAAAGACACACATTCTCTCTGGCAACACACAAAACAGGCATATTGTCCACAAAATAGACTCTGGTTGTGTTTGTTGTAACCTTGGGGGTCTAGTGGGTGGATTTGAGACATATGAACAAATCAGCAAAGGAACACTGCAGAGTTGACAAAACACGTATGTCATTGACTTATTGTTTTTAAATTCCCCCCATCTGGTTGTCCCTGCTGTTTAAAACAAACTATAAATCATAAGAAAGTGAAACATATTAACAAAGAGAACAGAAAATAAAAATAAAAATCTTCATATTTAGAACAGCAGAGTCCCTCAGATGATTCCTTGAGGAACTCCATTGTTAATCTGTAAACCCTGACCAACAACCCTGTCAGGTTTCTAATTGTCATGTTTTCATTCATGTTTTTGAAAGTTGGGTCATTACAACTTGCTCTGCTATGTTAATCATCAGCCCAATCTTAAATAACAAAAAACGTTTCACTATGGTTCTTACACACTGCTATCGTGAAAAATATTATCAACATTTTTTTTTTGCGTCGAACTTCTCGACATACAGTTTGACGTGCTACGTCAAGTTGTTTGTGCTATGTGTTGCTCATCAGTCTCATAATACATACTTGGTCTTGCCTGCTCATCTTGATTCTACACCCCATTTCTGAAACTAGACCCATTGTAACATAAACTTTATTTCCACCATGTTGAACGCCGCTCTTCTTCAGCTTTTGGCATTGAACAAGAGAAGCCAAAAGCAAATAGCCTGATGGTTGAAAACTAGTATCATAATATATTCAATATATATCAAGGAGAGCTGAAAGTCATTTGTTTCCATCTCTTGACCTGGTTTGCGGTTGGTGAGTGTCCTGTACTTGGAACACTTTTTATTAGGAAAGGAGGGAACAAAAATTCTAAGACACTCATTGATCTGTTATTATAGTGAGGTATCTCAGATGAGCCGTCCCACTACAATGCTCTACATAGGATTACTCAATTGATTCACACTCAGACAACCTCAACTTCTAGATGTGATTGCACTGTTTGAATCAGTAAAACATTACCGCCTGATCTCCATGTCTATAGTGGAATACCATAAATTGTTGAGAATATTTTTTCTTTTAGCTTACTTTTGTAGGGACGTTTCATTTTCTCCTGCAAATATGTGTAATATGTCCTGATCAGTAGAATTCAACAGAAGATGAGCAACAAGAATACTTGGTTGAAAAACCAGCGTTGACATAAGGAGCCAACCACCATGGTTTCTTTTGCTTAAGGTAATTTAACCCATTTATCTATAATTGGACAATGATGCATTGGTGATTAAAAAGGCAACAGCCAGCACTTTATCCCAACAGGGAACACTCTGACACCCACAGTAACAAACCATGCCTGAAATAGACCAAACAAAACAAACCAAACACACATCCAAGATGCATTCAGCAAGAGAGTATACTAACTTGGGAGCAGCTGGGGAGAAAACCTTGTGTGACCAACAGCAAAGAAAAAAGAAGAGAAAATAGAGGGAGATAAAATCATTAGAAAACATATTACAGCTGGATTGTTTATCAGGGCTCAGCAGAGAGAAGGAGTTTTGACACGAGGACAGCAGAAGCTACAGACAGAGAATGAAGAGATAAATGTCAGAGATCAGAGATGGGAGGCTTCCAATATCCCAGAACCTGCAGAGCTGTCACATCTGATCTGAAGAGAGTTCTTAATTATGAAACCCTGAGGGGAAAAGTTAGGTCTGTGCAGACTGTAACGATTATCCATAGATCACAGTAAGACGGCAATGACAATGAAAAATAAATAAATTATGGTCATAACTATTGTAAAGGCAACATTATTTGTGTGATCATTACCTAAATGAGATTAACATGTACATCAGTGATCTTATGGATGCTGGAAGGTGGATTTTGTTACCTTTAAGAAGAATCTTTCTCCCTGCTCCCTCTATTAATGCTAAGCTAAATATGCTTTTGATGTTGCTTCAGTTTAAGAGAGTGATAAACCAGGCTTAATTATAACCCACACTGATGACAGTAAATTAAACCTACATGATGTATCCAGGAGACGACTCTGTTTTTGTGTGTAGGAAAATGTAGACTCTACAGTGTTAATGCTCAAAGGTAAGACAAGGGCAGCCAGTTCATGAGTCTGTGTGTGTGTGTGTGTGTGTGTGTGTGTGTGTGTGTGTGTGTGTGTGTGTGTGTGTGTGTGTGTGTGTGTGTCCAGAAGGTTCCCTGACCTTTTACAGCAGCCAGAGGAACCAACAGGTGTTTGGCCCCTTCTCTGACACAGTAACCGAATCACACGGTTAACTGAGGAAACCCCATAGGCATGCTTGGTAACAGTGAACAGTGTGTGTGTGTGTGTGTGTGTGTGTGTGTGTGTGTGTGTGTGTGTGTGTGTGTGTGTGTGTGTGTGTGTGTGTGTGTGTGAGAGAGAGAGAGAGAGAGAGAGAGAGACTCAAAATGTGTGGCTATGATTATGAATAGTTATGGTAACAGATGGATACTTCCTACCATCATAGCTCTGTTATGCTGTGACGGATACAGAGGAAACCTGATCTGTTACAGGAAAGTGTCTGAGAGTGTCTAATGTATTTTTTGGATGAGCTGACCTCTTCGAGTTCAGCCCAGGAGTACATGTGATCCTCCCTCTCGCTCCTCACTTAGTAAGTTATCATCACTCAGAAGTGGAAGAAGTATTCAGTAAGTAAAAATAGTACTATGGTGAACAATTATGTTTCAAGTTAAAGTACCACATTCAAGATAATACATCAGAGACTACTAGCTGATTTGTGACTTTAAACTAAAGTTTTAATAAAGTCTCACATTTCTTCTTCTTATTTTATACTTCTTTATTTTTGCTTCCATTAACATTTGTGTTGATTTTGGCAACCCGTGTGGACAAAATGTTCCCTCTTATCTCTGTGCTGTTTGTTCTGGACATGTTTAAGTAATGTTATTATTGAACAAAAAATCTCATCCTGCTGTCTTCTAGCAAACATATCACTCACTGTGAATCTTTGCCAAGAAAAATGTCAAAGGCTGTTTCAGCAGAATGCATCTGCATGAATGTCAGCCTTTTTAATTCCAGCTAAAACTCTTCAAATGAGCTTTTAAAGGAAAATTTGAATCTGCAAAAAATATGCAGTGCAGTTAAAGGTCAAATATAAATACAAGTCAGTCATATAAGTATAAATTACAAAAACATCTGAAACAAGCACAAGTACCTCAGAATTGTATATATGTGCAGTACTTAATTAAATGTGTTAAGTTACCCTCTAGCACTAAAAACCTGAACCAAACTTCTGTTCTATTTAAAACACTACTGTGGGACATTTTCCTCTCTAGAATGGATCTAGCTCTAAATCAATACCAATCATTTATCAGTTATTATTTATACTCTGATTGAGCCATGTTGTAGTTTGGGGACTTTAAGATACTGAATGTTCTGAAGAACCCTAATTTCTCCTTCTTTCAGTTTATCATTTTCCATATTTTTTATTCAAATGTAAGAAGTTATAATTCTTCCACAGAGAGTCTTCTATGTTGACGTGTGGTTCAACATGGCAGGGCAATGCCGCTTAAAGATTGAAGGAGTCTCAGAGAAGGAGGAGCTGCAGAGGACCAAATATATTTTTGATAATTTTGAATGAAGAATCATTTGGCTTCATTTTAAAAGCCTGTTTATTGTAAACCAAAATATGTAACCCAATAATCCTCACATAACTGTGACTTGCTAATTAAGTTGGCACTGGCTGATAACTCGTTCCCATTCAGACTACTCCTGGCTCCAAAATGGTTTATGCACCTGGTGACAGGTGTATAGGAATGGATGGAATGATGGATGTCACCATGGCTACATGCACCTCATATATACAGTCAATGAGAGAAACATTTGTCAGGACTACAGGAACTGAACTGGACAACATGACTTAAATCAGAAAATGAATTCTACACCAACAGACAGATGGGAGCACCTCCTCTTGGATTCTCCTTCTGATCCGGTTTGTGTTTCATTTCTTGTCTGTACCAGTCGAGCAGCTCCTTCTCTGAGAAACACTCATGTATCTCCTGCCATGTTTCCTCCTTCTGCTCCTTAAAGCGTCTTGTCTACCTACCCCGCAGGCTGACCAGCCTGAATGGCTGCCATCTCCCTCAGAGTCTCCTCTGAGTACAGGCCGATTGGTGAGTTATACTGCTTCCTCTTACTGGGGCTGACCGCCACCCTGCTCCCGGGAGAGTCTGCCTCTACAGGCCCCGAGGAGGCACTGCAGGCTGACAGGCGACCATTCACCTGTACTGACTGAGGCTTCAGATGGAGCAGGAGGGGGAGAAGGGAGACGGGGCGTGGTGGGAATAAAGAATGCTCGGTAAGACCTATCAATATTATTTTTATGTTGGTAAGTTGTATGTTAATGTTTTACAAATATATTTAAATATGTATTTATTCTATACAATAAATTGTATTGATATAAATCAAAATTGATAATTTTGTTAGAAAATTAAAGGCCCTAGGTTTCTGGATGTTTGTTTTACACATCAATGTTTGTGAATCTGAAGAAAATCAATCTGTCTTATATATTGTGGCCACTAGGGGGCGACAACTCATTATTCTGAGCAAGTGTGAATAAAGCTTCAGTAAGGGGAAAGAGGCTGCAGGAATTCCACAAAAGTGTCTGTGTGTGTGTGTGCGTGTGCGTGTGCGTGTGTGTGTGCGTGTGCGTGTGTGTGTGTGTGAAATGGCCCGCAGGAACACATCTCTCTTATCCAAATAGGTTTGTCACTGTGTGTTTGGGTGCGTGTGTGTTTCTGTTTTGTTCATGTAGGTTGACAAGCATTAAGCAGTCTGTGTATTCGTGTGTGTGTGTGTGTGTGTGTGTGTGTGTGTGTGTGTGTGTGTGTGTGTGTGTGTGTGTGTGTGTGTGTGGTGTTTGTATACAGCCTCTTTCTAACATCATCTTGTTTCCTTTGTTTATAGTCTTTTGACACAGTCTGATGATTCTGAACTGTCCAGAAATTGATGCTGACATAAAGAAAACACATATATACATGTGCTTAGAAAATGGATTTGTATTGATAGTGGAAGTATCCTAAATGCAGAGCCATAATCAGCAGCATTGAAGGCAAATACAAAATCCAAATCAACACAAAAACCTGGGCAGGAGTTAAAACCATAAAAAAGGAAGCAGTTTAGCAATGTGATATCAAAATTAATTTCACTGTTTTTAAAGAAAGATGTTTTACTAAGTTTAGAAATCCTTTCACATCATCTACATGTGATGAATCCAGGAGGCTTTTTTGTCATCACTGGACAGTACACCTAAATTTGTTCTGAAAATTTGTGATGTGAAACGGTGATGGGCTGATCATTTTCCCCAAAGTTTCTGAGGTGGATTTCAGTTCGGCAGACACTTCAGAGCCCTAGAGAGGCATGATGGGTAAAGTTACCTGTTGGTGAGGGATCAAGGGAATAGCTGCGTCCATTCTTGGTGTTGGCATTGGAACTGGACGTTTGGACCTGCAGGAAGAAACACAACACTGAAATTGATGACTGAATTAAATAACATGAAACTCATATTGACACATTTACCAAATTCATCATCATTTCTTTTTATACATGCACAAGACCGAAGAAAACTTTCCACATTTTTGGGTCAAGCTGCATGGTTGAATGGAAACGGACACATTTTTCATCCAGACTGATTCCTGCCAGCTCCCAAATGAAGGCTTAAAAATATTAATTACAATGTTCTGCAAGCGAGAGGTTGAAGATGATTATATTCCGTGACCAGGGCGCCACCTGTGCGACCTTTGTGCACCTTTTTCTTTTTTCTTTTTTCTTTACTGTGAGGGCATGTGTCAATGAGCACCTCATGAACATTTCAGGGGCAGGCCTTGATTTTTTTCTGGCGTGCATGTGTGAAAACATCTGAATCTACCACTGTAAATCAAGCTTTTTAATTTACACTTAAATGTTAAGGTCCACAAAAATGATATGTTCCTTAAAATGTTTGTTCTTTACATTATCAGCTCTGACAAAGAGGATCAAAAAGAGGGATGCATTTGCCTGTCAACATGAAAAGAAGTGTAATGGAAAAACACTAAAAAATAATAGTACCGCCTATAGAGCTGGCAACGGCAGGAAAAATCCAATCTTTCAGCTACAAAATGGGAAAGGAGGTGGTAGAAGGTCAGGGGTCAAAGTGCACTGACAATAGAAAATGTTCCTGTGAGCTTCATGGCCAAGAAATAATAGAAACAGTAAATGTACTATTTCGATAGAAGAAGAATTTTCCTCTGCAAAGGAAAAATACTACTCTATTAAACTACATAACATCACATTCAATAGAAAAAAATGTTGAATGGAATCCCTAAACTTTTCACATACCATCATAAACAATATAAAAGAGATAAAAGTATTGAAGTGAAATGGCAGTTGGAATAATTTTGTCTCAAGCTGTTCAAGCATTCATCCACTGGCCTTGAAAGAAACGGACTGAATGAATGTAATCATGTTAAAGCTGTGATGACTATTACAGAAAGTCAGGATTCAACCAGCTTCCTGCTACAACTCACAGTTTACTTGGTACAGAAGTTGTAATCTGTCCATTCAACAGAGTTAACTAATATAGCATTATGACTTATCAACACAGATTCTCTGCCATGGATGGGACTGCAGCTGCTTGTGACAAATGTAGTTTGTTCTCACTTGGTTCTAACACCGTAAAACCCTGACTAAACCAGTATGTTGGCATGACTATGCATGAGTTTAGACAGATCCAACAAATCCTCTCACACACTTGTACACATTGCTCGTTCATTCCTGCTATACTGACGCAGGGGAGCATTTCCTAAATTAAAGGCCTTAACCAATGGCAGGGAACACTTCCTCGTACCTCCTGACTTGGAGGCAGAAACATGTGGCTCTAGATGTTTGGCCTGACAAATTCATAATTGTGGGCAATCTTGACAATTGAATGCTGTTTCAATTTGCTATTTTGTGTATTCAAATGATGTATCTTATAATATGTTTGTATGTATGGCTGCACGTTGTTTGTCAGTAACTGTGTTGATGAGCAGCTTTCTGCCTTGGACAGGACTCTCTTGAAAAATATATTTTTAATCTCAATTAGGTTTTTTCTCGTTAAACAAAGGTTAAAAAAATAAATATATATTACTGTACCTAGCATGTAAATCATCAGCTATTGTCTGACAATGATATGGCTTTTGTGGGTGATGGCCATCTTTTCAGGGCTTCCAGTGAACAAGCAGCTATTGATATAGGACTCCTGGCTTTAGGACTCCTCCTCTACACTGTGACTCCTCCTCTTTGTCGGCTCACATATGAAAGACTCTGTTCAAACAATCTAAAGTGCAGGGTCTTAAGCACATGGTGCAAGGTGTCTGACTACCTTTTGCATAGTTAAACTGTGCACTTTCTAGGTGCAAGTTGAAGTGAAGGACACAAAGGGGCCGTATTAGTGGAAAATTGTTATGAACTAGCCAATGAATGCCTGTCTTACTATCTTATCAATACGCTAAATTGCATGAACAACCTCATTTCTGCCTCCTCAAGATGGCAATTCACCACTGGTTCACCTGACTGTGAATATTTCTGGACCAGGCCTGAGTGACGTCAGCCATCTGTTACGGCAGGGGGCTACAGAGGACTATTGGCAGCAGCCGCCATGCTGGAAATGCCTCATGTCAAGATCAACATGCCCATGCGCACCAATGTGGGCGAAAGTATTTTTGCTTTCACAATGTGGGTGCTCAGTATTACCTCATGGGTAAGCTAGAAAAATGAGTTTTGATCACGCTGAACATCTTTACTTTATTTCCTGGAAATACGAATGAATGTGTACATATTTATACTAATATAATATGCTTCTTTGGCTCCCACAGCAAAGCTGACAGAGGCCAACTTTATAAACAACTGGCCTTAAAACTTTAATCCACAAACCAATGGGTGATACCATGCCTGATGTTTGACCGCGTAGGACTATCCAATACTTCTAACCTTCTGTAAAATCCTTTCAGGGACTTTTTAGCCATAATGGTGGCAGGATGAAAATGCAAAAACAAATGTTTGTTACTATAAACGGCTTGGTACGACGGAGAATTAGGGCCACGTTAAAAACAAAAATTAAAAAAAAATTTAGATTAAAGTTGTACATTTACGAGATTAAAGTTGTACATTTACGAGATTAAAGTTGTACATTTACGAGTTTAATCTCGTAAATTAACGAGTTCGAGACCAGCCTGCGCGAAAATGATGAAAGTAGAACTCTTAAAGTCTTTAAAGAATGAAATAATAAAGTTGTTATTTTAGTCTATATCAGAAGAGCAGCAGCATCCTGTTCTCAAATGACAAACATTGAGCATCTTGTCCTAAACGTTTCACTAATAAGGAAATAGGCTACTTCCTTGTGTAGTCGGTAAAAACAGTTAGTTCAAGAGAAGTTTTCACTTCAACTTGCAAGACCTTGTTTATCTGTAAAATGATGAACAGGACACAAACTGTCTCTGCACATGAGACATTTTAACAAGGCAGATCAAGAACAGACACAAATAGTTGTGTTGGGGCTTTACTTATGCAGATATGAAACTACACATGCTTTTAGTTATAAAATATCAGCAACCTGAAAATATACTGCCTTGACTTGGAATAAGTTGTCTGCAGAGGAAAATACTTTAAGAGTTCTACTTTCATCATTTTGCGCAGGCTGGTCTCAAACTCGTTAATTTACAAGATTATTCTCATAAATTTACGAGTTTAATCTCGAAATTAAAAAAAATTAAAAAATGTAACATGGCCCTAATCCTCTGTCGTAGCTTGGGAAGGCAGATAAGAAAATCTTATATGGTTTGTTTCTCATAAGCAATTAGAAAATCTTTTTTTACTTAATTAAGTTTTGAGGACTTGTTGGAATCAACCCAACTACTGAAGAAATAGATTTATTTCAGACATTTTGTGCTGTATAGAAGGACAAAAGGCATTAACCCTGAAATGAAAAAGACGTCATTGTATTGCCTGCATTGTGTGGCTGAGTTTTTTTTCTCCCATTTCATCAGAGGAGGCGGTGCTAAGGTTTAAAAGCTTCTATTTTATTTCCTGACCTCGTTCCTCTCCAGTCCACCACAGGCCTCACTGTCTATTTACACTCGTAAAACAACATGCGTGACATGAAAAAGTGATGAGAATAAGACAACCTGACAGAGGCTCCTCAGTCTTATCTTCATCACCCAGAGGGTTTGTAGTTATGAGACTGTGCACTGAGCTCCCTGCCGGCCAACATTAATTTCCTCACTGAACTTATCAGATCTCCGCTGCCAGACATCTTCAGGGTAAGAAAAGTATGATCTTACTGGGAACTCCTTATTTTAGCCAAAAAACAGCCCAAAACAACTTTTGCAGTTTAGCCACTTAGATGTCCAGGTCCATTGGAATCAACTAAGCCAATCTCCACAACATCAATTTTTCTGAATTTTAATCTTTATTAGCTTCATCGACTGGGTAGGGTATGTACTTTACACATACTGTAAGGGTGTTTTTTTCTTTTAGAGTTAAAACACAGCCAGGAAATTAAAAAAACAACACCAAGAAGAATGACAACAAGATATGTCATTCCAGACACTGGCCCTCATGCAATTATGTTTCTTTATGTGTCTTTCACAGTTTTTTGAGTGAAATCCATTGAAGATTTATAATATATTTTGTTGTGAATAATCTGTCAGCTTTGGTTGTATTGAACCAAGCACTCAGAATTAAAGATTTATTTTTTTAATGGATAGATAGGACAGTGGATAGAGTCGGAAATCAGGGAGAGAGAGTGGGGAACGACATGCGGGAAAGAAGCCACAGGTGGGATGTGAACCCGGGCCGCCCGCTTGAGACGACAGCCTCCATACATGGGGCGCGCGCACCAACCACTGTGCCACCAGCGCCCCCCCAAGCATTGAGAATTAAGAAAGTTGTTTATGAAACAGTAAAAACAGTCTACACTGGACTATCGTGATCTATTTAGCCTTTTATGTTTCTGATTCTATGTTTCTTTGACCATTTCTGCTTTTGGAGATCCTCAGGGATCCACTTTAGGGCCACTTTTCTTCAGTCTTTCTTAAGACTCTAAGAAGTTCACGAGCTAAGGCTATGGTTTTAGGTCAGGTAGCATCAAAGTGCACTGAGAGTGCCTCAAGGTTATGTTTTAGTACTATTATTTGCACGAATATTGACGTTCATTAGTTTCTCTCCTTACTTGGTCATGGTGAGTGCAAGGTTGTAGTTGGCCATCTTGATCTTGTTCTGGGCTTCCAAATGGGTCATCCCATCTGTGCTGACTCCATCAATAGCAACGATGACATCTCCCTGGAGCAGGTTGCCCTGCGCCGCTTTGCTCCCTGGTGTGATCTGTCCAAACAGAAAATGTAAATCTTAAATTTGCTCACAAAATCTATAATGAAAATATATGCTTTAGTTCTCTAGCTGGATTTTTATTGGTTAATTAAACAATTCAAACTTAACTCTTCTTTATTAAAATATAAAAAAAGTATACAAAAAGAGACATCAGTCTAACATCTTTTCCATTAAGAGATATCCTCAATGTAGGCTTCTAGCATATGTGATCAATTTCAGGTCAGTGCACACGCCAATCGGCATCTTTCAATCACTTTATCATGAAAAGCTGGATGAAAAAGGTGCCCTGGATTCTACGAAACAATCCAATCCAATCAGTCAAATGGTTTGTAAAAAATGATCAATGAGTTAATGATAATTATGTCTGAAAGCTTAATCTGAAAACTCACAACGGGAGTGGCGTTCTATTGATGTCTACTAACAACTGATAGAAAAACATCTTGAAGGCTTAACCTTCACTTACAATACAAAAATAAAAGCTAACAGCTGCCAACTAGTCTGCATTCAGAAAAACAGAAATCTACATTGTTTATGAAAACATCTGATAGAAAACCCATATCACTAGAGGATCTCCTACTTTCACTTTGAAAACAGACTGTTACAAGAATAAGATCTAAGCTGGATCATTGATTCTGTTGGTTTTTTTAGTCAAACATCTAAGTAGTGGACACATTTAAATACTAACATGATGATGTTGCTAGTTGAAAAGTCAGAGGATCACCAAAGCTATTGAAATTCCTTTAATTGACTAAATGTCTGAAACCTACATTTTTTCACAATCTATCTAATAGTGAGTGAACACACTTTATCATAACTTTAAACAGGGACCTTCAACATGTTTCTCAATACCATCCTGGAAAAAAAATCTAAAGGATGTCGTGTTTATTAGCCCTTGGAGGCCTTTCCTCTTTTTAGCTGCAACAGTGAGAAACACTAACATCAACAAATGGCATGCCATGCACCCACCACAACATAAAGTCCAACACAAAGCATACAAAATGTAATCTACTGAAGCTCGTCCCAAGAAAGAAGACTTAGACCAACGCTGGGGTAAAAAGGTCACGCTGTTAGCATGGCTGGAAATGATGAGAAGTGGGGGTTTTTAGTTGCTTTTATGTCACAACTGTTTCAAATACTTGATTCTGATTGGCCCAACAGTCTGGAATTACGGAGATATGGCTCTTATCCCGGATTCTGGATGGGCAAACTTTAAAAATAACAATCCATGTAATGAAGTCTGGTTAATTTCCCATTGATCTGATTGTTGTGGGGAGAAAGAGAAGATGAAAACAACAGGGAAAAGAGTAGAAACGCAAAAATGTACAATATGACAGGGAAATCTACAAAACTGAAGATTGCAAGGGGGTAATTGAACATGGTATAGGATACAGCAGTGTTTTAAAAGCCTGGTGAATGGTGGAGAAAATGTCAACAGACTCCCAGACAGTGACAAGACAGTAAAATCATTCAGGTGCTGCGCTGATTCATGTAGACATGTTTGCATTGCATCAATTCACCATCAGTGGCAATGGTCCACTTAAAAAGGTGGAATAGAAATCAGACAGCTTGAACAAGACCCAGGCGCAACGAGAAGGGGGTCCTGCTCACCCAGTCAGGATTCCATGCCACTTTAACAACCCGCTCTCTTTACATTCTCCAATGCATAACTCTAAGCTGCATGAGTGAGTGTTGAAGTCTTTCACTGTCCAAGAGGGGGGATTCTCATCCACAACGTGCACAAAATGATTTCAGGCGTGAGCTCAGACTGCTGCTGATGGAAACACGGCTGCAATGCGGAGTGACCTTTTGACCGGGCCGCTCGATAACCTCGAGGCCTCTGTGGCGCCTGGATCAAAATCGCAGGACACAAGTGTTCATGCCGAAGTGTTAAAACCCGAACAGCTGTCTACACACCGCTAACCCCTGCTGAGCCACATCTCTACTCTCCTTCTCCATAATCCCTCCGGTTGAGAGTGCTGTGATCATTGACCTCTACAAAGGTGGAGGTGGTGGAGGAAAATATTGTTTGAGACGGAGTGATGGAAACCTTTTAGTACACATCTGATAGACTTGAAAAATGTGAAGTTGTACTTTGATAAATTAAAATTTTGTGGAAAATGTTCAAAACAGACTGCTGGGAAACAGGAGAAATCTCCACACACAAACACATACACACGTACAAACACAGTGATAAAGGTTAAATAATGCGGTGACACTTAGCTGAAGCTCTAGCTCTGACTCATCTGGCTGACATTTGAACTAAATGCGGGTTAATCGGCCTGAATGACAACATCACCCCCTAGAGACGGGCTGTTGGCTGCCCCTGACTGTGACTGACAGCAGGGAGCCAGTCCCAGTTAACACTCAGCTTAGCTTACTGGTCTAGATCCAGTTGGAAGACTTCCTGCACTGACAGAATATATTCAACAGAGCTCAGGGCTACATTCGAACAATATCAAAATATCAAAAATATCCCAAATTATGGCACATCATACATAGAAACCATCAGAAACATGCTGCTCAAAGCTACTGCAGAACTGAACTAAAAATATAAACACACCATGTGGTGTATGTGGTGCTGTAGCTTAGCTGGTCAAAGTGCCTGTCTTGTAAACAGGAGATCCTGGGTTTAACTCCCAGCAATGCCTTCAAAAAGCAGCCAACTCCACTTCATGAGTTTGACATGTTTAATCCCATGTCAAATGTCTCTTGGTACTGTCTGCGTTCCATTACCGGTGACACAGTTTAAGGTAGTAAAAGTTTTGTTATGTAGGTGAAATTGCTTAATGAATCATGGAGCCTCATGACGACCCAGTTCTAAAAGTTTTTAAAAGCTTAAACAAAGAATATAAAAATTCTCAAAAGAAAATTTGCCAGGATTACTCCCTGGGTGCATTTATTCTATGCTGTTGCTCTCCTGAGCCAGGTTCCATCCTCTGACAGGATATCCCGACTGCTCGGGCATTAGGCATTTAAGGAAGGTGTTGTATACATTCCCCAAAAATCAGTGTTATTCATACTTGCAAAACTGTATAAGTAAAATGAGAGAATTAGTCTTAGATATCAATTTCTAAGATAATTTATTTTCAAGAATGTTTGCACAATAGACCAATTACAACTGAAAAGCTTGGTTTTTATAAAAGTTGTCGAAAACTTCTCTGATCAAGGGACGGAAACATAATGATAATTTATAATTTATTAATCCACCGAGGGGAAATTCAGTTTTTTTCACTCTGTCTAATGAACATGCTACACTAACATAGGCCGAAATACACACATGCAGAAACAGGATCCTATGGACATGCATTAATGGAGAGGTCTTAGAGTGAGGGGGCTGCCCACAGCTCAAGGGCGGTGCTCAGGAAGCGGACTAGCACCTCTCCAACTACCAGACCAATTTCCAGACTTGGTCTGTGCCGAGACTTGAGCCGGCGACCCTCTGATTCCCAATCCAAGTCCCTATAGACTGAGCTACCTGCCCCCCCCTTGACATTTGGTGATACATTTCATTAACTGTAAATTGGAGCTGCTGGTGTGCGGACTCAGTCTTCCTTTTGAGTTTTTTTTTTTTTATCCAGCACCAAGTACTCAACGATTCGGATGTGTGTGCTGTTGGAGATTTTCTTGTCGAAAACTGGCCCTCACAATGATGGTCATGAATATGCTGAAGTACTACTAAAGTATATCTTAAAAAATGCCTTGCTTAATGACCTATATTGTTTGTGTGGGGCTATGACCTGGTTGTCTAATGTACCTGTTTAGCAAACAAGATCTCCTTGACTCAAAGCAGTGCATTACACATAAGTCAGTATTGTTTCTTTCCTGCTTAAGAAGTATGTTCAGACAAAATGTATCCCATAACCCAGCTAACATGACTTGAGCCAAAAATCCATCTTTAAGTTTTATACCATGTCCTTCTGTATTGCCAGTTATTTAAAATTGTTATTTGAAACATCAGGCTCAGAATGAGAAAATTTAAATTGGCAGATTCTGAACAACTGTTATTATTTTGTGGATTATCATTGTTTTAATATTAGAACTACAGTTCCCTTACTTTAAAAAGGACTTGTGAAGCTACATTGGACACACACACACACACACACACACACACACGCACTAATGCTGGTATGTCAGCTAAAAGCTCCAGCCGAGCCTGAAAACACAAAGAGCTGCTGAGCTGTTGATCAGACAGCATGAGTCCATGCTGTGAAATATACAAGTGGTCTGTCTGTTGTTTCCCACAATGCACCAGGCTGCAGGATCATAACATCCCATTATTCTCTCTTCCCTTCTTTTTTCTTTCTGTCTCACTTCTAACTTTCATGAACTGAATCCTTAAAGAGAGAGAGACAGTTCTTATAGACCACAATAACTTCAACAATGTTTTTCACTATTTTGATACAAACAGCAACACAACCTGTATTTAGATTAAAAGATACAAGAAATATTACGCTTAAAGGGGTCACATAAAGTATCTATCAGAGTATGTTTGTCATGGAGGGGAAATATAAACCAGTGAACTGCAGGAATTCAAACCCGAGATCATCTGTGTAGTCAGATGCTTTTACTAACAAAGGCTCAGCACTTCAGGACGATCCTGGGTTCAAATCCCAGCAGTGCAAACCCTGATGTATACTTCCTCATAAGAAGGAGAGTTATGACTGATGCTGTGATATGTTTTAAATAAAACCAAAAATGTGTTTCTTTTTGTCTTTCAAAATCAGAAATTGTGCAAGTGAAAAACCATCTGACTCTTCAGGATTCACCTACAATATGATATTTTTATGACAGAGTATTTTCTGATCCACAATGAATCGAAAGGAAACAAAACAGAAAAAATAAAGGAAGGCCAAACATTACAGGAGGCACGTTAAATTGGTTAAGGCCCCTTTCTTGTTGACCAGAGAGCCAACAATGCCTCATTTTGGAAACTTCTAATGTAAAATATGTATCCAAACTGTAAGCAAAACCTCTTCTCCTACCGTTTATTTCAGTCCCCTGTCTGCTAATTCCTCCATGATGTAACAAGTCTGATTCTACTCAAACAGCCGTTGGACAGTGGATGTTGCAAGAACAAGAAGTGCTGTGATTAAATTGTTTGAAGTCTCAGTAACTGCTCAGATCCCAGCAGTACTTCAAGATTGTAGGTAGACTCATTTAAACACTTAATTTTGAAGCTTTGCAAATTATGCATCTTCCATAAGGTGAAAATAACTGTGTTTTATTTCTTTAAATCAATATTCATCTTATTTAGTATTGCTCAGCACCAAGCATTGGTACTATTGAAAATGATGTTTAGATCAGGAGGCTGGCTCTGGAAAATAAATGACATCACTTGTGGCAACCTCCAAATGAAACCAATAAGAAAGTGCAAGAACTGCAGTTCCTTGAGTGTCCACTTGAGGCTGGCTTCAAAAACCAAGAAATCGTCGTTACGCCCTGTATTAAAATTGTTTCACATTAAGATGGGGGTTTTAAACAAACATTTGAGCTGACCAAAGCACATACAGTAGATAAATATCATGTTGTTAATAAAGATGTGCATTTATTCTGGTAAGTTAAAGCTTTTCTTAATTAAACTGGATTCAAGTGGAGGACATTGTTATTAATCTAAGAGGCTTAGTTGGGTTAAAGCGCATTTCTCGATTCTAGGTTCAGATCCCAGCAGACACACGCTGAACATCTCAGTGACATCATACAAATGCCTCCTCTTCTGCTTTTTAACTCTTTCTAACCTGTTGGAGTTTGTTGCCTGACTTCATCTGATTTCAGATTATGTCACCACAGCCGCTTGGATTAAAGTGAACAAATGTTTGGAGAGTTTGTCCTCCAGGAAACTGCTCACTGAACTCGAACAATGTGAGGCCTGTCCAGGCTGCAGAGTGCCCTACTTTGAGCCATTCACACTGACCCACATACATGTTACACACTACACCCACATAACACACTATACGCTGAACGTAATCTTCCTGGATTGAGTTCATGATATCCAATCATGCAGACTTTCTATTTGTCTGAACAATTCTAAATATATGATCATGGTTAGGACTTTGGAACAGCTTAGGGGTTTGAATGAAGGGTAAGTGTTGGTCAACTTGGCTTGACTACTTCTGCCTTCAGCCCAGATTCATCTACAAGCGTTCAGCAGATCTGAAAATGTGAATCTAGACATCATCAAATCCCCACCCCCAGCAGGGACTCTCTAGGTATGTAACAGCAGAGAAGCAGGGAGGTAACTGATAAGACGTGTGTGTGTGTGTGTGTGTGTGTGTGTGTGTGTGTGTGTGTGTGTGTGTGTGTGTGTGTGTGTGTGTGTGTGTGTGTGTGTGTGTGTCTGTGTGACCTTCAGTAGCTATAAACAGACTCCTGCCTGTCAGCAGCTACAGCCGCTTGCTGCCACTCTGCAGGCTCACTGAGCTGCAGCTTCAGGCAGCAGAGACAAATATCAGGGTGCTGCAGGAGCGGTTGCAGACATCACTGCAAGTTTTGGGGCTACAAACCTTCAATTATGTCCCCAGATCATCAGGACTTTCTGTTTGATCAGGCCGGCTTAGACTTGAATTTTTTGTATATGATTCACTTTACAATCAGACTCCAATACATGAACTTTTGGAAGGGCCTGATACGGTTAAAAATATATAAGATTATTTAACAGCAGGGTTAGGGTTAACACACATTTTACAGAGTTAACAAGTGTTTAAATATTTAAAAACTGCTTCAGATTTTGTTAACACTGACTAACTTTCCATTGTTTGCTAAGACATTACACTGTGACATTGACGTCCCATAAAAATGACCAGCTCATCCTCGTGGTGATCATCAGTAATCCATCCTTGTCTGCAGATATCCTGGAAACAGTCAGCATTTCTATGAAGAGCCGAGGCACTATCATGAAATAGTCTATGGATTAAAAATCCAGATCAGTTTTGAAAAAAGGATCACAGTGTTTCTATTCTGTACCGTTTGGGATCCCCTGATCAGGATGACCAAGCGCAGCTGTAACAGGATGAGGTGTCATCAGGAGCTCTCTGAACGCTGAGTCAGCTCACTGAGTTACAGCAGGAGTCCAGTTACTGAGAGCTCGGCTTTCACGCGGACCGCAAAACGTTATCAGAGTGACTCAGAGCAACACTCAGCTGGTGCGCAGCGTTCCACAGGCAGAAACAACATGTCACTGACATCGAAGCATTTCTGCAGAATTAATGAGTCAGTGTATCACATTAGGCAGTAAAAGCTTTAAGATGCAGAATTATAACATAACTTGCTTCACTATTTTACACGTTCTCATGTTCCAACAGTGACACTAAATTCTGTGACACAAACTACAATCACACACCTGCAGTGTTTTATTTAAGGTCTGTCTGAGTGAAAATAAGTAGACTGTTTAAACATACAGAGAAATTAATGTGTTGGTTGGATTCATAATGATGAAATGTGATTAATATGATGGACAATATACCATGGAATGGGCAAGAAAAGTAAAAACATTGGATAGAAAAAGGTCTGCACTAACAAGAAGAGAAGTTCAATAAATGTATCTTCTTAATATTGACGTAATTTAAATATCGGATATCGGACTGACGACGCCGATCCAAGTCACCGATCAAAAAAGATCAATGGGCACTTTAAACATTCTCAGCTTGCACAGTGTCCCCCACATTGGTGAAGGGTTACTGTCCTTTGTGATGTCACAAAGGGAAAAACTTCAATCAGCCCGTTTGAGTACACATTTTCTGATCTCGCTTTGAAGACATTCAGACTGAATAGTAAGAAGTGCGCACAAATTGTCTCCATCGGATCAGAACAGAAAAAAAAGGGAATCGGTGCATCTCTAATTATTTCAGTTTTTTGCTGAAATTTGAACCCTTTTCTTCACTTCATTTCAAGCCACCAAGTATCAACTTAACTCACGCATGTTTGTTTCCAATTGGCTTCAGCCCCTAGTGGAAATAATAAGGGCTTGACAGATCAATGGATGTTTCCAATGTATTCTGCAGTCTTTTTTGTAGTTCACTCATCATTTCAATGTCCTCACACTGCTTTAGAGGATGACATACTTCATGTTTTAAAAGAAGAACATTGAAGTGAACCTGGGAACCCTCCTCTTTGTTGATTCTTTATGTAATGTCTGTCCTTATTCTCTCATATCCAAACAGATCATCTGCTGTCCACATCTGCCTGCTTTACAAACTTAGAGCTGTGATTGTGACATTTCAATTGTGCCTGCAGGCTCACGTGGCTTTTAAGAGAAAATGTCACCGTGCTTTATTGCAGAATTTATCAATATTACAAAGAAAAAAAACAGTTGCTACTACATCCAGCAAGTCAGAGTGAGCCTTAAAAACCTGACTGGGACATCTCGACCACAAGTCTTGATGAGTTCAAAATGTTATGTAAGACACAACTATATATATATATATAGCCCTGTGATTGATAGGAGTAGTGTCCAGGGTTACCTCGCCTCTCGCCCAATGCCAGCTTGGATCGGCTCCAGCACCCCCCACGACTCCGAATGAGAAAAGTGGTATTGATAAAGGATGGATGGATGGTACAAATACATTCAGTTCTCAAAGTGTATCGAAGTGATGAAGAAAAAGGGGGAAACTTTAAAATAAAACCAGAGAACAAAACATTTAAACTGCATTTAAAATAAAATAAAAACAATCCTCCTCCAATGTTTTTACTGTTGAGGCTAAATCGAACTGAAACAAAGAAAGCATTGGGCAATTGATTGTATTTCTTGCCAAATATCCTCCTAAGAAGCACTTCATATAAACATGCATATCTGTCAAAGATTACAAAGCAGGCGTGTTTAACTCCGTCTTGAATTACACGGAGCTCAGCATAAGTTCAAGCAAGAAGACTGGTTATATTCTCTCACACATTTATTCAATTTTCTTCATTCAACTTAGCCACTCCCTCTCTACCACTTCCTCCGTCTCCCTGCTCTGGTGATCAGCTGATTTGGGGCGTTTACTCTTTAAGTAATACTCCAACCCGATTCCGCCGCTGTCAAATTTTGAAACCTGTTCTCTCTCTTCCACAGTCAGTTTGTCATTTCAGTGCGATCGCTGCGACCCTCCTCCGCCCCAGTCACCTCCATTCCAGCTCAGCAGAGTTCAGATACAGCCTCAGAAACCCACTCCTCACCCATCCTGTATTATTCACCACCACCACCACCACCACCACCACCACCACCACCACCACCAGTGTTTAGACTCCATAGGGGATTATCCTATCCTGCTGTCAGCCTCATTACACCTCTGAGTACATGAAGTCGTCATGATGGAGTCAAATTTATTTCCTAAATTGTTAAATAAATAATTGTTCACTCTTAATTAAATCTCTCCTGATTGAAATATGGTTCAGCTGAATGTAAACATCATTATAGTACTCTTCAGGTTCAACACTAACAGACTTACTTCACACAAACCTTTCATGTGGTCTATTGTTGATATAAAAATATAGGTTATTGCGACCTTAAAGAAGAGCCTGTTTCTGTGATTGACAGCTCTCCGCTCACACCCTTCATTATTGAGATTGTTCTGGTTCCAGGGACTGACAGATGAAGCAGCTGTTTAATTAGTTCCACAGATTTTCCTACTTTTAATGTGACAGTAACTTGCCGTTGAGCCCCCTTGGAACAAAAGAGTAGAGCCTCTTTTGTTTTTTTAGATCATTCATTTTGTTGTCTCTAATTAATCCTCATCTGCAGCTGCAACTATCTTTCTGTATGTTATAGAATACTGGCTGTAGAAACCTTATTGGCTGCATGTTTGATGAGTTCAATCTTTAAATCCCATGTATTGAGACTCTTGTCTCGAGCGGTAGGCCCGGGTTTGCTTCCACCCGTGGCCCCTTTCCGCATGTCATTCCCCGCTCTCTCTCCCTGGTTTCCGACTCTATCCACTGTCCTCTATCTGCATTAAAAAAAAAAAAAGGCACGAAAAGCCCAAAATAGATCTATATTTTCTTATTGTCAAAAATGTTTTACCCTTTCCAAACACTTCCTAGCTCCCTGTCTTTATTTGTCGTCAAACCCTCTGGTGCTTATACAAAAAACATACAAGCGCCTCAAAAGTATTTATTTGAAGGAAGAATGTGCGACTCTCTGATCCAGTAGATGTCGCCCTTGAGCACCAGCATTAAACCAAAACAAACTGCTGTTTGGCGACAGCTCCGCCACAGTGAAGCCTTTGCTCTCCTCCAGCAACACACCACCAACCCCTCTCCACTCGCGTTCACACGAAGGAGTTCTGAATTAGAAAGCACCATAATTAAGCACCATTAAGCGTAATGGCGGACAAAATTGGCCTTTTGCTCGAGCTGCAATTGGCTGTGGCCTGCATTGTTATGTTCACAGGCTAATGTTAGCACACTTAGGTTAACTCATAGCTTCATATTGCACATAAATTGACACAGAATGACCATGATCTAAACACACATACATGACATCCAAATAGACAGTGAATAGACTCTGTTACACTTCTTTTCTCTAGTCCTTCACTAAATCAGCTTTATACGCAAGGCTGTCCCAACCAATGTAAAGATGACGTAAACACAGCTCTGACAACATTACAGCTGGCGGGACTCAGGCTTCTCCCTCATTGTAGACAGTTATGCCTCAGAGAGACATTTACAGAGGATATACTTGACTTCTGTTGTATTTATGTGTAAAATGTTAAACATTCTTCCTTTAAATGGCTCAGTAACTTCCTAAAACAGCTGTCCACTGTCGTTGTTTACCAAATGAACAGCAGGAAAAAGTCTAGGTCTCTGCTGGGTCTACTTTCAGAGGTGGATTAATCCATGAGGTTCTTCAGCAGGACGGTGTGTTTGGGATGAAATCAAAAATGAACTACATTGTGAATAAGCTTGCTGGATTTATTTCTGCTTTATATAGTTGGGTAGGCCAAACATGATTATACATTTTGCTTAAACATCCACACCTGTGCTGTTCATCTCACGCTGATCTTCATTAAACTGTGAGCCCCGAGCAGCAGACTGAGCCGGATTCTGCCTCATTTACTCCTTAATACCACTGTTTAATACCTGCTCCCTGGACATACTGCTATAAACCTCTAGACCTGAGGGAACAATGACTGACAGAGCCAAAGGGGATCATGGGAAGCGTTCACTATCCGTCCTCCAACCTGAAACTCTCCGGGGCTTCCATTAAAGAGAAATCGTGGCATAAATCCATCCGGCTGTCACAAAGAGAGCAGATTAGCTCCACATGGCACCACACACTGAGAACTTAATTCCAACAAGGCTCTGCTTTTTTGTTTTGCTTTGTGTGTGTGTTTATTTCCATCATGGACATATTTATAGTAAAAACGTGAAGAATGATGTGTGACTAAGAGGCTTTTTATTTCCACACAGGCTTACACTACGACATAATGCAGGATGACAGGGTGGAGTATTTTGGAATGATTTTAACACCCAAAATAAGTCCTTTATGGAAAACACACAAATTGCTAATGTTTTGAATAATAAACCAGCTAGCCATGACATGGGGGAAAGCCATCTTTGTTGTTTTTTTATCCATCTTCATTGTCCTGTATCTTCTCTCATAACTGGTCACAAACATTTTACATTATGGTGACAAAACAGCCATTCTGTTGTGTGTAGACCATTAACTGAAGAGAAGACGTGGGCATGGCCACAGTGACATTGGTTGGTGGATGTTATTTAAGCCCCGGGTTTGTCATTTTGGTGGGTTTTAAAAAAAAAAAGAAATTACCATATTTACACAAGAGGGTGGATATACATTGATACGCCCCCCATCTTGACAGACAGGATATTGAAAGTGATTTATCAAAAAGAAATGAAGACACACACTGTAGCGCACCCTGCTTCTAAAATGGCAATTCATACAAAATGTCCCGCCTGCTGACCATTAGAAGATTGCAGGTTGCAAGGTGGCCTTGGCTTCACTTTGCAGAACAGGACACGAAGTCCAGGTCTTATATTGAGTCCATAGATTAGTTTATGTTTGTGGTCAGAAACCTTGTGTCATTTACAAGTAATGAAGATAAGTGGACAGTGTGTGTGATGTCAAATACACTCTGCCAGTCACGTCAGCTGTTGATGGCTGTTCACTATCACTCTGGTTCTGCTCGAGGTTTCTGCCTGTTAAAAGGATGTTTTTTTCATTGCCATTGTTTCAAAGTGTCTTCTCATCTGTACATAATAAAACAACCAGTACGGTCTAGAACCTCTCTTCATGTACAGCATCATGCAACATCTTACCATCAAACTGCTTTGTGTTTCCTCATTTGCATGAGGCTCACAGCTTCGCATCTGGGCATGGTACAAAAATACCTCACAGACGGAAGGTCAGGAAAATACCAAACGGATGTAACCCTACCTATTGAGTAGCCATAAAGATAGACTGCAAAGAGAAAAAGACTCAGAGGGTTATTGACCTGAGACACACAAGTTCTCACTGACTGTCAATGCATCTGCCCAAGTTTAAATTTAAACACTTTGATGAATTAATCGTGGGTATTTTTGTCACCTGATTGTGGACTGATGTCTTTCTGTCAATGTGTGACATTTCCTGAACAGTTTAATGTGTAAACAGCTGAGTGTGTATCTGCCAACATGGCCGTGTGATGGAGTCACAGAATACTATGAACCACAGAGAGCAGAGGGGAAGCTCTGCGTCAGCTGTTCTGAATGACTGAGACTGCTGTGTGTGTGTGTGTGTGTGTGTGTGTGTGTGTGTGTGTGTGTGTGTGTGTGTGTGTGTGTGTGTGTGTGTGTGTGTGTGTGTGTGTGTGTGTGTCAGTGTGTGTGTCAGTGTGTGTGTGTAAACAGCTGATGGGTCTCATTGTGTCAGTTCAGCATGATGTTCTACTAAGAGTTGCTAGCTAAAGAAAGACAGACTGCTCAATTGTAACTGTTTTTCTTAAGTATGTGTTGTGTTTTGAGTGTGTGCTAATAACGCTGAGCTTCATACTACAAGTGTTTCTGGAGCTTTTTGACCTCTTCAAGCCTTTCACTCTTCATGCACCTTGGTAGCTGGTGAAGTTGTGCCAGAAAATCCCACTCTGCTTCTTCAGTGTTTTGAGTGTGTTTAATGTTTGGGGGGGAGGAAGGAAATCACGTGATCCGCATTCTGTCCTGTCTCTCTAATAAAAGCCGTAAAAAGCCCCAAAATATATTCTGCTATCCACACCAAAGTTTGAACAAATGCATTATTAACCAAGGCGCTCCTATTTGTTCTCTGAGCTTTTAATGTGGGTTGCTAATGATGGCTGTGCAGCTTTAACTAGTGTCGTACTATTGCAGTGATACAGAACACGTTAACACTGTATTACTACTAGGACAGTGTTTAGCGTCCCTACAGCGAAGCTAAACAACTGCCACCAATAATAGATCATTAACAATCCGCACATAGCTCCTACAGCTGAAAATAGGAAATTGCAGTTGACACTTTACATCCACGGCCGTCAGTAATCACTTTCTGACAATGCTAACGCTCGGTGTAAAGAGTCGAGCAGCGGCGCTGACTTTTATGATTTAGTTACAGAATTAATGACAATGTCTTTACTATAAATACCTGAGATTAACCACCAACATTTAAACCTACACAAGACAAATGTTCAGAAACTAAAATGACAATATTTTAAACTTGAATGAACAAACATTTTAACAAGACTCCAGATGTTTACACGTACTGTACATAAGGCCTGAAATGGTATATTAAGAGAGCTACTGTTGGTTTGGGTTTCCGGTTACTTTTAAAGATTTGTAACCTTCAGAAGTGTGCGAGTGCTTTGGCATACAAACTGCCAGACCAAAAAACGCGCTTATGTTTCTGTAAAATCTAAAGCGGAGGACAAATCCAGAGCTGCTATCAATGGTCCAATAAACACAAACATCTGCAAGCTGTCAGATAAGTGCGTCTCATATATCTCACAGGATTCTCTTCATCTCTGAAGCAAAACTTTTCCAGGAATAAATCTCAACACTCTCCACACTGTGAAACATGTTTCCATCTAGTCAGTGTGATGCCTCCTTCACTGAAGGACGGCTGTCATTGAACCTTCTGTCGCACAGAGAGGAGGCTCTATCACACTGTAAACCTGCACATGATGAACCTAAAGCACAGGGCGGGGCTAAGGGAGCAGCAAGATCAAATGGGAGTTCAGCCTGAAAAAAATCCCTTCTACAAATATTTTAAATGAAGCTAGCGTAAGTTCAGTCAGGAAGACCATAATTGCCTTCACGATCGGGTCTGTTTCTCATTCATCCCGCTCACTCACGTTTCCACTGTCATTCTGGAGCTATCATTCTGGAGCTATCATTCTGGAGCTGTCATTTTCTGGAGCTGTCATTTGGGTAATCAGCTGTCTCGTCATTGGTACTCATCTAACCAATGGCATGGCGTTCCTCCCTCATTGTCAGCCTATCAACGTTCTGTACCTCTTTTGAATATGATTCCTTCTCTGCCTTAGTTCCTTCATGCCGATGTTTTGTACGCCCCTCCACCTCCCCATCACCGCCCATCTTTGCAGAATCATCATCCATCAATTCTTCACCCATCTGGTCTAATCAAGTCATCAACTTCACCACCACCGCTAGTGTCTGGACTCCAACGGGGGATTTATTCTGTTGACGCTCAGAATTGTCATTCTCCAAACACATCAACCACCCCAGTGCCAAGGTACCTCTGTCAACATTTCCATGTTATCCATTAATAAATAATGTTCTTAATTCACTTGTCGCTCCTGATTGAACTAAGTTTCCTGTGTGTCTCCAGTTGCTTCTGGTCCTTCTCAGCCTTCATAAAAACATGAGGGAATCTAAACATGTTTGTGATCAAAGGTACTTTAGAAAATGATCATTAATCAATCTTTTATCTAACTCCGACTTAAGTGGAGGAAGGGGCAAATCCTGTCATTGGGCAAGAGACCTTACCTGGAGGTATGCACAAGTAGATCATGCCACATCACACAGATGTGCCTAAGGATTTGCTATGGGGAAACAATGCTTACCACTTTACTTTCGTTCAGCCCCGTTTCGGAAACTTGAATTTGATAACTCTTCTGAAAAATGATGATATCTAGGTGTTGTAGGCTGCACCATGAATTGCAATTTTATTATATGAGCATATTTAGTGAACACAACTCAAAAATGTATAGCAAGAAATATGATTTATTTTCATGTAAACAACCAACGCATTCACACTAAAGTATGTGCAATGCACCAGGTGATTAGAGGCCTGGACATAATAGCCATACTTTAGCACCATATTGATGCAGTCAGAAGAAGCAGCTAGCCGCTACTCTAAGATTAACTGGTGCACATTTGCTGGTGATTAAACTGCTTTTGCATATAGTATGGATTCAAGAGGGACATGTTGCAAAATGAAGAACAGCCAACATAGAAACTTCCTTCTTCATGACAGTTTACTTTCTCTACCATCTGTGGTTTGTGGACTAAACATTTGAAGATCTCATCACATGGCATCACTTCCAATCTTGTTCATTTTTAAGCCTTTTCCTTTTCCGTTGCACTCTTGCTTTAAAAAAATGTGAATCAACAAAATGAAGATCTCTCAGTCAAAATTAAATGTTTTCACACGGAACGTAAAATGTTGTCATTCCTATTTTCAAAGGATTTCTTAAATGTAAGCTGATCATGTCATCATCACCAACAAGAAGCAAACAGATACACATGAAAGGATCCTAGCAGAATCTCCTGTGAGCACAGAAAGACACTGGATGATAAAGAACTACAGAGTGAAGCAGAGAAAAGGTAGAGGAGTGGTTTCTGTCCCTGTCTGTGGTCTATTCATTCCTGCTCTGTCTATTCAGAGAGCCTCGGCTGTGAAACCAACACCAGCTCCACTTTTAGGCCCCCCGGCTCTGCTTTCGGCCTCACTGACAAATCCTAGCAGCCGTCTCACTCCTCGCGGGGCCGCAAGGGGGCCGAAGAGCTCACCCTGACATCTTTGCATGTGTTTCTATAAATCATCCCCTGAAGTTCAGTTTCAAACAAAAAAACAGCCATATGTGACAGCAAAGAGTTAACACTGAACATGAAACAGGAAGCAAAAGACATGAAACAGGCAGAGAAAGAGCAGCTCCATGTTCCAAGAGCAACTTTAAAGGACTGTACCGCTGCTTAACAAAGCACAGTTTCCTCTCCTTCTGGTTCTGGGCTGCCAGTGACTGCCATTCATTTCAATAAACTATGAAGTGAACTCTAAACCTTGCTGCTGAAGTTACGCCAGGTCTCTGTGGTGATGCTTGCTCCTCAAACGCTATAAAAAAAAAAAGACTTTTACTGCACGCTTTTTAAAAGGATTTTCTGAGCAATGGAGAGCAAAAGCCGCTCTCAAGGTGAAAACATTCTTCTTCTCAAATCATTTACGACTACAAGTCCTTGAATCTTTATTTTGCTATGACAAGTGAAAAAAATCTGCCAATGTGGATTTAAATCGGTTCTTGTACATTTCAGTCAGTGCAGCGTTTCCGTCTCATTTTAACTGCTTCACAATCGGGTCTTTCTCTCTTGGGTCTTTCATTTGGTTAAGTATTCCATGGATCAGTTCTTCTTAGTTAAAGAAACTTTGGAGTCCCTTGTCTTATTCTTCATCCAATGTCACTTTTGAGCCACTTTTTATGTTGACAGTGGATAAAAGTGAGATGGCAGAAAACGAGGACACGCTACCAAGCCCCCCAAGCAGAAATCCTCCCCGCCCCCCCCCCCCCCCCCCCCCCCCCAGGGACCTAATATTACATGATCAGCTATGTAACAACAAGACGCCACACCTTGTCCCTTTTTGTCACTCATGTAAGAAGAGTTGTTTAAATACGATTTTTCTAAGTTAATGCCTTTTTTGTTTTTTTAACAGCTGCTGATTTCTGTCATTTGTTACAAAGAAACATAAAGAATTCCAGGACATAAAAACACATCCAGAGGCTGGTAAATGATGGTTCACCTCGGAAAATCAACAAAAGTCATAAATGAATGTTTACTTCACTGATAGAAAACTAGTAGGCTCCACTGCAACAGTTAAACTCAATTTCAGAAACAAATACTGGGATCTTCATTCATGAATTAAGTGATTGAGTTGTTCCAGTAAAGATAAAAAATGTATTTTCATGTCACTTTGAAGCAGTTTCTTACCCTGGAGATGGTCAGCGGCATGTTGAAGTCCTTTCCCCCCTGCAGCCTGAAGCCCCATGGGCCGGGGCCGGGCAGTGACACAGTGTAGGTGCTCATTCTTCCACACGGTTAAAAAGATCCGTCAAAATGGATAACGAAATCAAAATTTCTTAGAGCCCACACACAGCTGCTGGAGGGATGGGAGGGCAGGCCGACAGCGAGTAGCCTCTGAAAGATGACAGAGAAAAGGTTACGAGACAGGTGAAACGATGGAGAAACAAGTGCGACGCGTGAACTGAAACAACGGCAAATCACGAACCAGAAAGAGAGAGAAAAGAGGAAGCCGAGCGAGGAGAGGGAAGAGGACTTGCCTGTTCAGAGGAGCTGAAGTGACAGCCTAAGAATAGCCAGAGATAGCCCTGTTGCATTGTGGGGGGGTGGAGGGTGAGGTTGGGTGATGTTGGGTGAGGCAGGGCGGGGGAGAAAGGAGGGGGGTGTACTTATATGGTGTGAAAGGGGACACCCGGCATGCCCGGCCCGTCGTGATTCACTGGGGCTAATATAGACCCAGAAATTCTTCTATACACCCCCTCCCATTCTTCCCCCCTCCCCTCCCACGTCCCATTATGACCAGGGTCTCCCTTGGACCCAATCAGGGGCGACGGCGGGAGATGTCTCATTATCTTCACGGTGATAAAGCACGAACTGAAAGGCCATGAGTTAAGTGGCTCCGATAGCTGAAAGGTCAGCAGCAGATGGATATTTGAGCAAGGTCGCAGGTTCAGATAGTAAAAGGATGAAATGATTTTAGTGAATATTCATATAGTTTTATCAACCTTCAGCTATTTGACACTTTAATCTTGACTAATTATGTAAAGAGAGGACATATCAAAGGCAAAAACTCAAAAAGTTTCCTCCAGCAATATCGCAAAACACCGCAATATATTACACCTTACCCCTGTATTGTGATACGTACCATATCACCAGACTACAGATACTAGACTGACTTTGATAAGTACAAAATACAACCTCCCTAAACATATACCAACTATGTTTAACAGTCTACTTCAGTGCTGACAGAAGAGTAACAAGACAGTCCTTTCCCTCAACAGTAACACATGTACCCCAGGTTAATGGTTTTTATTTGGGCAGGTGCTAACAACAACAGGTGAGAATTCCCCTTCAAAACACACACACACACACACACACACACACACACACACACACACACACACACACACACACACACACACACACACACACACACACACACACACACACACACACACACACACACACACACACACACACACACACACACACACACACACACACACACACACACACACACACACACACACACACACACACACACACACACACACACACACACACAAACCTTATAAGAAACTTAAACTCTACATTTGTGTTTTGAAATTACACAAAATAGTTTTGTTTTCACTTTATTATGAAAAAAAAAAACATTTCTACAACTAAAAACCAACTAACAACTTTGTGAAACAACTTCCCTGTCAAGTTTTTTGCCTTCTTTTTTTAGGGCTCTTCAGCTTCTGTCCACCGACCGACAGGCTGACCTCAGAGCAGCCTTTATCTGCTCAGTCTGTGACATCACCTGCTAAGTTTAGACACTTTGTCACAGAGAGGAATCTGATGCAGGCACAGTGACGATACTACTGGAGGACAACTTCCCCATGGTGCATTTATAATATATATTTGACGTGTGTGTATGTTAAATAGCTTGTCTCACCTTTGGTCCTCAAATACTGAAGCTTTCTACAATTCTACAAATTATTTAGCAGATGCTTTTATCTTAGGCAATGTACATCAGAGAGTAAGCACAACACAAACAACATGTTCTAGAGAGGAGGCAACAATGCCAGTAAGTTGAAAAAACCATCGTAAATATCATCTTTGTCAATATCAAACAAAATCATCATCGTCATCAATATCATTAAGTGTGTGGGTGTCATGAACGAGCTGGGTCTTTAGCTTTTTCTTAAAGGTGAAAAAGGACTCTGCAGGTCAAATAGAGTTTGTATGTATCGTACTGTATGCTTGGGTTGGAACGATACACCAATACTTTTTGGTTAAGTTTAGGAAACACATAATGTTGTTGGTCAAAATAATAACTCAACACTTACTTGAATATTCATATTGGACTTGGTACCTGGTCTCCTGAGTGAAATCCTGAGTTAAACCCATGAATTGCCACCCAACTGTCACTTAATCAGCGTTTGACAAACCAACTAACAGCTGTGGATCTGATTAGCACTGGTGGTTAGCGTTGTTGCCTCACAGCAAGGAGAACCTGTCTGCCAGCTGGGGTCTTTTTATGAGGGGCTTTAATGTTCTCAGTGTGCCTGTGTGGGTTCAGTCCAGGTACTCCAGCTTCCTGTGATAGTGTCAAGACATGCTCTGTAGGTTAATTGTTGACCCTTAATAGCCAGTAGCAGTTCCCAAACAGCAGGTGTAAGTGTGTGTAAGTGGGACCTGTCCAGGGTGTACCCTGCCTCTCACCAAACGACAGCTTGGATCAGCTCCATCCCCCCTAGTGACTCTTAACAGGATAAGCTGTGTAGATAATGGATGGACTGAATCATTTACTGTAATGCTTTGTTAGCCTCCTCCTCCTCCTCCTCCTCCTCACATGTCTGTACATTGATACTTTTTTTGCGGCAAGATACTGTCACTGTCTGTCCTTCAGCAGAACAATCTACATGTAAACATTTGCTTCAGAAGCTGTAGAAAATATAAGGACTGCCCTAGGAATCTGCCTGAGCTGCTCTCTCACACATGTCCCTCAGAGTGTGAAGCTCGCCCTGTCAGACAGGATGAAATCCAAGAGAGAGATAGTCTGACACTAAAGTGACGGTTTGTTGCCTTTGTATCAATGCTGTTCTTAATTGGACAGATTTACAGTGTGAGTGGTGAGGAACATACTGCTGAACAGGAAAGAATATGACGCAGATTCCCCTCATGCAAAAGATTGCACATGTCCTGCATCATTAACATGCGATAGACATCATCGCCCACTTGCTCAGAGGAAACTGTCCTGAATATTTGCGACCACACATCAGCTAACGATGACTTAACATGGACGTTTTACTAGGAGGCTAACAGGAAAAAGTACAGGTCAAGTCTGGATGAAGAAATTCAGCCATTTGTGTTGCCAAATGAATCTTACAGCAAATACCTCATCCATCGCTTATCCCACTTGGGGTCACTTGGCGCTAGAGCCAATCAGCTGTCGTTGGGTCAGAGGTGGGGTACACACAGGTCGCCAGTCAATCCCAGGCCTGACACACAGAGACAAACAACCAGTCACACTGAATGGGAAATTTAGAGCCACCTCACGAACATAACAAATCCAACCAGAAAGGCCCTCTCCGGCAGGAACTCAAACCTGGAACGTTCTTGCTGTGAAGCGACGGCACAAACCACTGCATCACCGTGCAGCACAATGTAAAATACATTGAACCAAAATCCAACCACAATGAAAATAACATGACTTTTCATCCGGTTAAAATAAAAGCTGTTTAGGCCTCGACAAGGTTTGTTAGTGGGCAGTCCAACACAGAGACACATAACGGCGATATGAGTAGGGTGTTAAATAGCGTGCATGTGTGTGGGTTACAGTATTTGATGAAAGGGGACGATGGGGTGATAGTGGATCTCTCTCTCTAAGCCTTAACAACGCAGCTGACCTCAGTGCTGACCTTTAGTTTGTCATTTTAAACGGCTCTTTAATAGAGCTGACTTAATAAGTTAAATGTCAATTTAGTTAACATAATGCTGATAACACGCGCACACACACACACACACACACACGCACACACACACACACACACGCGCGCGCACACACACACACACGCGCGCGCGCGCACACACACACGCGCGCGCACGCGCGCACACACACACACACACACACGCACACACACTTTATTTTCTTCACGGTACAGGACTTTAATATTGTAGTAGCCTAATCTTTCTCTCCTTGTATTGAATATATTAATCAGTTTATCTTATTTAAATCCTCATTTGGACAGTTGCTTTTTAATATTCATGTAATGTTTAATTAATAAATAAATGGTTAATTAATTAATTGGTTTTTTTTTTCCCTAAGCATTTCATTTATGTTTCTACATGGGCCACACTGCAGGCTTAAAAACAGGGGGGCACTGTTGCTACCTGTCAACTACCTGCTATTTAACAGTTATAACCTTACAATTATAAAATAGCCTACTCAGACAGATCTCTGAATATAAACAGTGTAAAAAGCTAGGTGGGAAAGAAATTAGACCTGTCTAGATATAGCATAAGCCTACTGGACACACAAAAGCAAGTTTTCGATTCGTTATTGAAATGAGCCACAGCCTGTTATCCTGTACAGCACACCTGTCATGTTATCACGGCTTTAATTAGATACATGAACGCAGACAGTTGTTAAATCAGTTATGTTCACCTCTTGTCCCAGGTGAGCTGCAGACAGACACCGCCCACCTTCCCCTGCTGCGTCCCGTCCTCTGATCCGCCCAGCAGGGCCGCTCCGTGCACGTAACTCAGCCTACACCCCGACGACAACATACACCGAATAAGTGACTCTTTACTGGGTCACGTTGAGTTAACTTTAGGGTTTTAAAAAGGGGCGCAGATACAAGTTGTTAATGTGAAGTGGGCCCACAAAGCTGTGAGGCGGGCCGGCGATGGATGCAACCTGTTGCCGGTTCCGGGATAAGCCAGGAGAAAACAGAAGCACGTGCGCTTGAACAGGTGGGACACCGTCTGAAAGGTGAATACCTGCTGAAGCTGTTTATTTCTTCGCAGCTCCGTGAACCGCCACACACCAACCGGGACAGCCTTGCGGTGATCCGGGGATCCAGCTCCGGTGCCCGGGCCGGGCAGAGAGCGCAGGAGTGAGGCCCAGGGGTGGAGGAGGGGGAGGGGGAGGGGGAGAGAGAGGGAGAGGGGGGGAGGTGGTGTTTACGGTGGATTTTCATTAGCGGGGTTTTTATTTAAAGCTACAGTATACACTGACACTCCTGTTTGTGTGGTCACAGGTAGCAAACGTAGGGGAACTGCCACTGCCATGACCTCTTATTTAAAATAATGAACATGTTTTATTCTGCTTTGCTCAAACTCATAAACCAACATGTTCATGTGAAACAGGAATATGCCCAATATTCTACATTATCTGTATAAAATGCTAAAACCTTCTCTCTATGTACACAGACATGAATAAAGGTGTTCAACAACAAATACAGTGAATAGAAGGAATTTATTTAGAAAAATAAATAAAACACTGAAGTAACAAATCTACAATAAATCATCTTCCTGTTTTTTAAACATCATTCTTTCTGAACAGTCACTTTAATACACAAGGATTAATCATACAAACATCTGAAATATACCCAGTATCCTCACTGTTTATGTAACACTATGCAGAGTATAACTGTCAAAGATTTGTTTGCACTTTCTGCAGCTGGACGCTGGGAGAAATAAAAATTGCAAGAAAATGAACTAAGCTGGATTCAGGTGCGCTCATGCTTTAGATTCACCTGAAATAACTTTGTTTAGATAAGTTAAATAGCTCGGTTCTACTTAGCTAATGGTTCAGTTTTACAGCTTAAAAAGCTGCTCAACAGTCTGCTTGGCTAAATAGATGGAAACTTTCCTCCCAGCTAGAACTAACCGGTCACGAGTTGTCATATCTGTGTTATTTTACAAGAGCAGACAAAGAGGAGTCTTTGGGAAAGGTACATAAACCTCACACAGACCAATGTGTCAGATTAGCTTGTAAAACACTGCATTACAATCAACAATTATGTCTCTTTAACCCCCCTTATTAACACAAACAACACCATGGTCACATCCACTACACTACTCTTTAGCAAAATATACATTTAAAATATTAAATGAAGAAAAGAAACACAAACAGAAGAACGCAAACTGAAGAACACCTGAAAGCAGGAAATCTCTTAACAACATTTAAAAATGTCTTTTGGCTGTGAAAGTGCTTTTGCAGGAGCATGACATAGTACCAAAATGTTATCAGGAATGTATAGCCAATAGAAATTGATCTTTACATTTGTCTATACCAGTGGTTCCCAAAGTGGGGCCCAACATGCATGGTTAATAAAAACACTGAGTAAAGCATGGCAGATTTTGTGGGGGGACTTCAAGGGTAAATGTGTGGCTGAAAATAAATCTAAACATGTCTCTTTATTAAGATTGTGTAAGTCCTCGTGCTCATGGACTTTGCTGATTTGTGATGTGTGTATTATTTTTGTTGGAAAATGCAAAATAAAATATTATAAAAAAAATAAATCTACACTAAACTAAACCTAGATTGCAGTATCCGTTTTGATTTCTTCCTCTTTTAAACTGGCTTGCTAGTCCTTTTTTTCAGTAAACTGCTTTTCTGTCATTCTTCCAATGTTTGAGAGGGGGGCCCAGCTTTTAAAGTTTGGGAACCGCTGGTACAGGTCAGAGATGCTGTTGGTCTGGAACATGTTTATCCCAGCTTAGCATAAAGACTGGAAGCAGTGAGACTGGAAACTGGTAGCTTTGTCACAAAAGTGGAAAAATATACTACTCAGCCAGTCTGCCTACAGACAAGAAAGCCCAGTTAGATTTGATGAAATATTGTTCATAGATTTTAACAGTATGATTAAATTTAGGCTTTTAGAAAAATAATTATACGTGCATTAAAAAGAGTTGTTTCTTGGTTTGGGTTGCTAAAGCAGAAGCTCAATAACACAAGTTCAACTTTACATAACCTTGATTAAAACAGTGCTAGGATAAAATGCCGATTGCTTGCAAGTCCTGGTTAAAGTTACTGTAACGTTGAAGCTTTTGTTGGATGAGTTAATCAGGGTGCTTTTTCAAACTATCTTTATTTCTAGGATACGAAGGCTGTTCTTGTTTTCAGATTTAAAGTTTGGTTTTGAAATAGTCTCTTTTTCGCAGTGTCTCAGTCGACTCATTGAGAACCAATAAAACTTTGCACCTGTCAAATAACTCTGCAGAGGACTGAGCTGAATAATCACAGGTTAATAATAAAATGCAACAGATACCAAGAACACAAACAGGGAACCACAGATTTTGTTTGAAAAATCGCACCGTGTGCCTAAAAAAAAATCATCCATTTCCAAACAAATAGTCATCACATATTCATGCTGGGCTGTCTTAGAACCTCCTTTTACCTCTCTTAGAGGAACTCATACATACACACAACCATAAGAAGACAGTCAAAAAACAACAACCTTGTGTCTATTTGCATCCTCTGACTGTGGAACAAAAATCAGAAGCATTAGTTCATCTCCAGGTGATTGTTTGGCTTCAGTACTATACAGGCCTTCATCATATAATACCGTGTTGTGAGTCCACTGAAGTAGTCCTACATGATGGTTATACAGCCACAAAGGGTTTTCACTTGTTTTGTCTGATTACCTCTTCTCTGGACAATAGGGCCCTTCATACGAGTAGACTTTGAACTGCACAAACTGGCTATGCTGTCCATACACGGAGGTCTAATCAGCCAAATGAACAACTAACACCTGTGTGTAGGTGTGTGAGGCTTTGATACAAAATGAATAAACAGTAATAGGCCTCCCAAAGAGAAATAAAAGCATTATTTACAGATGATCTTTTTATTCCAGCGATAATTCGCTGAATATAAAAGAACAACTTAACACGGAGTACATTGTTTTGAAGTGGTATAATATATAAATGTACTCTATAGGATCCACAGTAAATGTAAAATTGTCTTTTGACTTAAACGTTGCAGGACAGCAACATGTTTCACCACTGACGTTATAGGTTGTGTCCATGTTTGCTTATTTAAAGGTTTAAATTAATTTCTTTCATGGCTTTGTTTGTTTCTGAGCTTTATGTAAACTCAATTTTTTGGTGTTTTTTAAACTATTCTTAAATACTGTATATGACTCAAAGTGAGATGGTCACTTGGCTGCATGTGATCAGCCAGGAGGAGGCCGGGTTTTACCCCGACCCTGCCTTTGTGTTGTTGTGAGTCGTCTTGGAGCCTTTCCGCCCAATGGGCAGGAAGGGGCTGGACTCAGAAGTGACGACGATGCTCGGGATTCGACCAATCGTGCCTCTCCTTACATGTTGCTCTCCAAAGTCCCCGCCCTGTCAGACAGACACACAGACAAAGGCTGTGTTACCATAAATTTATTCTAATTAGTTTGTACTTGTAGAAACTATACTCAAATCTGTTTCCCAAAAAATGTTTGGGATATTGTTTGAAATGTTCTTCAAAGCACAATGTGATGATTTTCAAAACTTTAAATTCACATTTTTAATTGAAAATAGCACAAAGACAACATATAAACTGTGGAAACTGTTGAATGATTTACCGTTCTTTCTAAATGTAGGCTTTCAGCTGTTCTACAGTTCAGGGTCCCCTTTGTCTTGTTTAGTGGTTCATATTGCTCTAAACATTTCCAATGGGGACAAATCAGGAGTGCAGGAAGGCCAGTTAGTTTATCGCCTGGAGTCGTACAGAGCCACACTGTTTGCAATATGTCCAGAATGTGTTTATGCAGTGTCTTGCTAGAACAAACAAGACCCTTGAAGAAAAAGTTGTGTACATGGCAGCATATGTTGCTCCAAAACCGGTAAGGTTCAGCATTAATAAAGCCCTCACAAATGTGCAGGTAGCCATTGCCATGAGCATGACTGCACCCCCATACGATCACAGATGCTGGCTTTTGAGCTGTGCACTGACAACAATGGGTTATGGTCCCTCTCCTCTGTGGTTCAGAGAACAGGGTATCCAATATTTCCAAACAGAAAGTCAATTTCTGACTCGTCAGACCTCAGGACAGTTTTTTCCATGAGCCTGGACCCAGAGACGGAGGCTGCATTTCAGGCAGAGATTCAGCTAGCATTTGTGAACGCAGCGATGCAATGTGTTCACTGAGGGGTTCCTACGCCCATGCAGTAATGTCCACTACACTACAGGGTCCTGTCTGTTTTCAATGCAGTGCTGTTTTATAGCAGTGGACAATTAATCCATAATTTATTTTCAGTTTTTAAAAATGTATTACAATATTTTGTATGTATTGCGTCATTTAAACTGCATCACTTTGCATTACACTACTAATAATCCATCCATCCATTATCTATAGGCTACTGCTTATACCGTTTGGGGTTGCATGTTAAATCACACATCCCTGAATTTGTGTCTTGTGTTTTGCTTTATTTGTCTTTTTTTTTTTTTTTCCAGAAAAAGAGTTTTAAGAAGTTATTCAAAATATGAAAAGGCATTGTGTCTCCTTCTTCTTTATCTGTAGTGTGTGCAGCCCTGTGAATAAATGATGCTCACATTAGGGATGCTGCCGCGTTCACTGGCTCCTACCAAGGAGAAATCAGTGTCATATGACGTCTGTAAGAAAAACAAACAAGCGAATGTTAGTCCATGTGTATTCACCAACATCCAGAAGCAGCAATCATGATGGAAATCCTCCTCAATGCCAAGATATAGATTCATTTGTAAATTAGATTTAATCAGGGATGCAGGCAGGAGGCCAGATTATAATCCATCAAACTCTAATCAATTACCAGGAATTTCAATGTCCCTTTTAAAAGATCAGTGATAGATTTGAGTCAATGATTAAGATCAAAAGAAAAGAGGATTTCCTGATTCAAGCTGAAAAGCACATCAAGCAGATTAAAACCACAGAGCAGCAGATTGTGTTGAACACTGGTGTTGTGAAAGAAAATGTTTCAGAGCGGCTTTCATCAGACCAGACACAGACAGCCTCAAATGACCCCCCTAACATGACCCACAATCCTGATGACTCCCCCTCAAGTGACCCTCCTCTTCCTCCTCTCCAGTTGAAAGCAAAGGTAATAATCGACATAAAGGGTAACAGATCTAAACATCTTTGTTGTTGTGATCTGATGTATTATTCATCTGCTGTAAGGTCGACAAGGACAAACTCTCGGGAGAAAACAATGATCTATGATTTACACCCTCTATGAATACAATTTATCTTTCACAGAAGCAATAAATATTGTCAGTTCCTGACACCGACACCTGTAGCTGAAGGAGTGTAAAACATCCAACAAATCAAGTACATGAAAAGAATCTGTGGCATTTTGGACCAATATTGATGCAGAGTCAAGAAGTTAAAGCTATTTCAGGCAACCAGGTGTAAATACATAGATCATGTTCTAAGAGACTTTCTTTTTTTTTAAACCACAACTCAGCTTAAAGTCTTTGTTGAATTTTACCATCCCCAACATCTGTGAACATCTGTGATCCTTTTATATGAATTTCCACATTGTGCAGTGATTATGTGTATCCCATTTTGCAGGGACCTATAATGAGCAACACACGTTATGATTCAGGGTCACTTAAGGATGCATCTGGTAACCATGAAGGTGGGTTTAAGTGTTTTGACTCCTTCGCAACCGCAGATGAGAGGGTACTGCATTGTATTGATTTTAATGTACGGAACAGGACTGCTGTTTCTATGGAAGCGTAATGCAAAAAAAACCAACTCACTTAAAAAATAAATCTGCTGTTTTTCTGAATTACGGCCTAACAATCTCATTAATTCAGAAACAGAAGATTCTTAATTTATCAAGTCAAAGCAATATGTTTCTGTATGTTTCAAATGAATTCATATTAAGAAGATGCGTTAACTCCACTGCAGTTTATTGGAGTTTCATTCTGGGGAAGATTCCCACTTTCTATAATGGATATATGCAGCTGTAAAAAGTAGCAGTAGTGAAAGTAGAGAAGAAGAAAACTTTAAACCTTTCTTAGGGCTGTACTTTTGTATGTTTGTGTTTTAACACATGTTGTTTTTCTTGAGGTCATCAGCATCCTGGACAACTGAATTGATTGACAGGTGAGCGATGTTAACCTTTTCAAAGATGCCCGAGTCGTGGCTCTTCATCTTGGACTTGAAGCTGGAGGAGGGTTTGAAGTCGGGGAGCTCAGCCGTGTCTCTGCTGATGTCACAGGAGACCTGGCGGCTGGCGGGTCTGGAGCTCATACTGGACAGATCCGCCTCAGTGTCTGTCATACCCTGCAGAGGAAAACAAACACTTTGATTCACACACACTGAGTATCTGCCTCTCTTGCTTAAGATTTCAAATCAGTCAATGTCATTAAACAGCTCAAATTGATCAAAGCTTACCGATTCGCTGTCGGAGGCGGAGGAGAGGCGGGACTTGCCGTTGCTCTGCCGTCTGAACTGGCTGCTGATGTCGGAGGTCTGGCTGGTCACAGTGGAGCGACGTGTCGACATGAAGCTGCTGCTGGCAGAGCGGAGGTCACGAGGATGAACACAGAGCAGGACGCCGAGACATGGGATGTACTTAGCTAACGCTAACCTGGACAAAGAGATCATGAAATCAGACTTTATCTTTTGCATTTCTGACAACAGTCAATGTAGCAATTGTCTTCTGCTTCCTTAATTCTTGTCATGACTGTGTGGTGAGCAGGTTTGGTACGATTGTGCCTGTAGAAAAAACAAAATGTTTTCTCCCAGAGTTTATCTGGCAGCTTCCCCAAAGTATGTTGGACAGATACAGTTGTTTACAAAATGAATATTTCCTTTCCTTTTCCTTTATGCTTTATGCAGAGCCATGCTGTTTCCTCCTACTTTCTGTCTTTGTGCTTAGCTATACTGTGTTTCAAACTTATTTCGGTTTGGGTCTAACCTTATAACCTTTGACGTTGGATCAAAGGCAGGAAACACCTCAGTTGGACTTAGAATTTTAACCTAAGGAATATTTTCTGTAACTTTGATTCTTCAGTGAAAACCGTAATTTTCTTCATTGAACTTTAAAGTTTTTCCTTCAATATGTTATTTTACATGTTGGAAAAAAGTGTTGTAGTAGTTACTTACTGTAACAATTAAGGTCATGTGTCTTCATCTAACCTTAATGTGTGTTTGAGTGTCTCCAGCTCAGATAACATTCAGGTTGGACAGTAGTCAAATTAATTAGAGTGCTCACATCAGGGGAGATCAATTTCAGAACAGGCGACGCTGCAGGCAGGTTAGCTGGAGTTAAATTACCATTTAATACAACTGAAGGTCGTATCAAGGAAAACAGATTTTGTTTTTTATAGCTTACCCTGATTACTTTATTTCACTTTGTTGTATTTTCTCTTCTAGTGTTTGTCAATTATTCTTTTCCAAAATCAGTCTAAAAGGAAAATTATTGTTGAAGATGTTAACATTTTAAAAACCGATGAAACCGATTTTTTTGTTTCGTAGGTGGGTATAATGAAATCATCTGTGTGTGTTACCTGTATTTTGGGTGTGTGATGGCATAGATGATGGGGTTGTGGATGGCTGAGGCCTTGGCAATGACAGCGGGCACAGAGTTCATGTAGGGAGTCAACATGTCTGAGTACCTGCAGCAGGAAATAGAATTAACACAGTGAGGGAGCAGAAAGAACTGTGTGGATTTAGCATCTTGATCATAGACACTTTAGGCAACTGCATAGTGGGACGTGAGGGGTCAAATCCCATCTTCTTAATATATCTAATCTTCTTAAAAATATCATTTTGGGAGGCTTTCTGAGAACGTTGTTTTGATTTTAAGAGTATTTCCTCTTTTAGGTAGTAAGTGTAATTATAGACAGATTCAGGACACTTGTTATCTGCCTGTAAGTCAAGCCCAATTCATGAGATCGGTGAGTAATTTAGTGCACTTAACAGGAAACATAGCTCTAATGTACATCAACATTATAGAATGACATAACTAAAGGGTAAATAAGATAAATTGTCCTGTGATGCTTGGCTAGCTTTAAGTGTGATTTAATTCTGCCTGTACTTATAGATATCCTCTTGTACTTACATTTTCATTATGTGTGAAATAAAAACTGAGCACATCATGATTCACATCAGTATCTCCAATTTATGCTTCTTTATAATTGAACGCTTTAATAGGAAGAAAACATTCAGTCATATAGTCTTAAATCCTCCTGAAGATTTCAATTGAGCACACAGACTTCACTGGTGTTTTCAATCCACATCAGCAAGCCACAGTCTTCTTTGAGCAGTATCTCGTGGGCACTGGTGGATTTGAATGATTTTACAGTGATGTTCAGTAAGCAGCCTTTGTCTGTATGTGTTTTTTTTTTTTTTTACCCAGCAAAGGCAGTGAGAGCGACGCTTGAGTATGGCGACCAGGAGATGACGTAAAGCAGGATAACGATCAGAGCGATCTTGGCCATCTTCCACTCGTTTTGCAGTCGGTGGAAGTTCTTCGCCGAGTCCCGACTGCTGCCGTGACTGTGAATGCTGCCACTCATCTTCCCCACAGCCCTGGAAAACACAAAACCCATGGTGATGAAATTGTGAGAATATTGTGTTGAGCTGTGAACAAAAACCAAGCAATTGGATTAGTCAGAGCCAGGATCATTTGTTTTTATTAAAGTTGGTAAAAGACAACCAGTCGTTCCACCCTTCCTAAAAGAAAACTAAAATCTCACTTCTTCAGAAACAATTTATTTAATTTACTGTCGTGTCCAGGTACAGTACATGAGGCTGACCAGTGCCCAGTTTATAAATAAATAGGTCAAAGGTTGCTGTTACAAAGACATAATGAAGGAGGTTAATTAAAAGTCTGGCTTTATGCTTTCTGAGGTCGGTCTGCATGATGACACAAAGTCAGGAGACTTTCCAGAACGACAGGCTTTCCCCAAGTTCCCCTTAAATAAATGTGTTTCTTCATTTGAATAAACGTTCCTTTGTACAAATTGCCATCTTTTTGACTTTTTGTATAATCGTGGTGTTTGGGAAACTTTGCCTCACCATACATAAAATGAAATAAATAAACGTAAACAAAGCACACTGAAAAAAAACAAAAACAGGAACACATCAATCACACACACAAACAGAGACTTACTGGTTGGTGTTGCGGATGGCCCGAAAGATGAAGACGTAGCAGTAGATGATGATGAAGAGTGGCAGGAAGAAGACAAAGATGCAGAGCAGCATGGTGTATGCTCGGACCGACGGGGTGAAGGTCATGTAGTCCCATGTGCAGGACGTCAGCAGGCCCTCTGGGACATAGGCACCTGAAGGGAGATAGAGACCCAGAAATTAAACAGAAAATAAAGACCGTTTTAATGTCCCATCATGTTCTCACAATAAACCTGGATGCCCTTTGGACCCCATTAAGACTTTTTTCTATCCTCCCATTTTTTTCCCCTGAAGTTTCCTGAACTGTGTGAAACAGTGCCCCTCTGGTTTCATTTACTATGTGTGGCCAAAGACATTAATGCACCCTTATCAACAACTACTGGATGAAAAAATATTAACATCAAAAGCCTAAAAATACATTTTCAGAAATAAGTTATTTTATTTAAATAAGCAGCAATGGCAGAGGAACATTATAGACCATTCTCGGATGTAAAACCACTAATACCACACTGTAAAAATACTTAGTTGCAAGTGAAAGTCCTACCAGGGACGGCTTGAGACATCAGCAATGTCGACATTTGCCTAGGGTGCTACATTGTCAAGGGAGTTTAATTAGAAAAAATAAAAACTGTCAGGTGGTCAATATTTGTTTTATTCATTTATTGATAATAACATTCCACAACTGGTATCCAAATATAACTTTTGAAGCATTTTGAATTCCTTCATATGTCAAAAAATAAACAAGAATACTGATTTAATCATTTACTTGACTTTAACAGTGTAGTATTCATGGCTCCACTTTCACTCTTGAGTCTACTATCTATCTAACTTGGCCTCTGTAGCCCTCAGGGTTTAAATGAGCTCCTCACTTCAATGTTAATACAACAGCTGGTACCACTCTTTTCTGTTTGGACAAGATCAAATAATATACAGGGGAAGAATGCTAAGTGGTCATATTTATAAGAATAACACTTCAGAGTTTTTTCTGTTGTTTAGAAAATTTCACACTCTCATGAAAGCATTTACTCCCCACATTGACCTCCACCAGACCTGAACCTATAAACTCTCATAGAAATATTTTCTTTTATTTAATGTCTCCTCATGAGAACATTCAGATCTCATGAGTATAAAAAAACAAGAGCTAAGACACATACTCTCATACCATACTACAACGTATTGCTTAAACAAGCTGTACATTGATGTGTAACATTTTCCACCTGGACGGAGTCTGGAGAGTTTTCACTTCAGATTGACGAAGATTTATGGGGAGATTTATGTTTCCATACATTGGGATTTACATATCAATGTGAGATCCAGCCAGCTGAGGAGAATGAAAACCAGGTGAGAGGAAGAAAATCTCACAACACATGTCAAGTGTGTGTGTGTGTGTGTGTGTGTGTGTGTGATGGAGTGTGACCTTGGAATGAACCAATAAAAAATGAGATTTGAAGGACAAATGAGCAATAAGTTTGAGGTGATAAAGAGCTTTGAGGATAAGTGTGCTGAGATAAAAAATGGAGAACAGTACAGACTGGTATATAGGTTATTGTTCTGTGTCTGTGTGTGTGTGTGTGTGTGTGTGTGAGTGTGTGTGTGTGTGTGTGTGTGTGTGTGTGTGTGTGTGTGTGTGTGTGTTTAAGTGCTTACTCCAGCCAAAGAACGGTGGCAGGCTCCAGCCCAGAGAGTAGGCCCAGGCTGCCGAGAGGATGAGAAAGGCCCGTTTCCTGGACAATTTTCCGATTGAGGTCAGAGGTCGCGTGATGACAAAGTAACGGTCGATGGCAATCACCATCAGCGTGATCATGGAGCAGATACCAAAGAGAGCGCCGCAGAATGCATACAACTCACAGCCTGGCGACAGATGGAAGATCAAGTTTAGATGTCTGTGTGTCTGTCTGTCTGTCTGTCTGTCTGTCTGTCAGTCTGTGTCTGTCTGTCTGTCTGTCTGTCTGTCTGTCTGTCTGTCTGTCTGTCTGTCTGTCTGTCTGTCTGTCAGTCTGTGTCTGTCTGTCTGTCTGTGTCTGTCTGTCTGACTGTCTAAAGTTATATTACTCATGCTTCAGAACATTCAGACTTGTTGGTCTGCTGCTGCCTCATATGCTTGTTATTGTAATTGTTTGACTTTTGCACTTTAAAAGGTTAGTTTGGATCTTGACAATATTTACAAAACAACAACAACAAAAACAACCAAACATGGCAATGGTAGACCAGAAACTCTTTTGTGCTACCACATAAAGTTACTGTCTTGGTCAATGAAGTCTGGTTGCCATTAGGGTCTGTTCCTGAGTCGGCAGCTAAAGCAGTCTGCTGGAGGAATTGTACAAATCTTTCTACTTATTAGTCATATACAACCAGGTTTAACATCATGGTATTCCACTTTGAGGGTAAAATAGTAGATGGAGATTTGAGCAGAAGGAAAATAACATCCCTTCATTTTCAGGAATTTTCACAAAATCAGTTCTACTGGTGCTTTAGTAGACTTTGGCTTTGTCATGAAACGAGTTCAACAAATCAGGCTTTGTATGAGTTAGCTGGCTCAACAAAGCCTGAAGCTTCAGTTAGACCTATCAGGTTTCAAGAAGGTGGTTATGAACTTTCACTTTGAACTCAGGCTTTCTGCTTCAGGCTCTAATCACACTGCCTCACCCTAACCCTAACCCTACCCTTAAGTTATGGTAGTTAAAAATTACACTACTGCTGCAAGGAATGAGAAGGATAGTGCAGAAAAGGATTAACTTACTTCCAATATGATATTAATTTTACCATCTTAACTGTTTGTGTAGCAACTGTTTTTTAAATGTTTATTGCCAATGTAAATTACCTACAGTACAACAATGAGACACATGATTTCAGCTGTACAGGCAGGAACTTTATGAAAATACATGACAGACCTTGCTTTGCCCAAACAACCGTCAAAGTGAAGGGTCGTCATTAATGTAAAAACATTGTCACTGTAAACAGACAAACATTTGAAGCCAAATTAAAGCTGAAACGCTGAACATCACCACCATTTAAGATGATACGACAATCTCTCTTATAACTTAATCAGGGCCTTACTTCCTGCTAGAAGTTGTCAAACTTCATAAATACTTTAAAAGTTCTTCCACTTGGAAAATGGATGGTTGTATACAGGGACAGATGTAACTACTTTAACATGATGTGACAGCCTCTAAATGATAATATTTTCAGAAAATAAACCCAAACCATCTTTATGAGGAGATAAACCATGCATGTGGGTTTTCATGGACTGGGTGAAACGATCCTTTAAACACAAAAACAGGGTAAGGAAATGACAGCATCTGAAATAATAAAATTTGCTTTTCCAGTCCCCCCCTTTTTTTTTTTTTAAAGCTTTAACACTGATTTCTTGCTTAAAATTCAATGAATAAAAAGCAGTAACTCAACACCTCCTCTGCTTGTCCTTCACTTCATCTTTCAGCTAAGGGAATTAAACACCAGCAAACCACTCGCTGTCATATTAAAATGACCTCAGAGCATCTCTCCAGGGAGACGGAGGAGGATCGAATTAAATGTAAACACAGTCCAGAGATTCTCTAATTCGCACTGTCAGGTTGGGAAATAGAAAGTGATCTGAAGGTCTGAAGGTGAAGGCACAGAGAATAGACAATTTCCCTTTCTGCAGTAAAAATGTGTAGCGTTTACCTTTCTCTCCAAAGATCCACCTCTTGTGCATGCTGGTGGTGAAGAAGATGGGTGTCTGGGTGACACACATCAGCAGGTCTGTGATGGCCAGGTTAATGATGAACATGTTGGCCGGCGTCCGCAGGCTACGACTCCTGCAACACACAAACACAAAACCACACACACACACACACACACAAGCATGTTTAAACCATGACAGCAGCAACAGTCCTTTCCTGTAGGGGTGTGTCCGGACTTTTTTGACTCAGGTGGCCCCACTGAGATACCAACTTCCGCAGTGTTTGTGTGTCAAACACCAAACATCAGAATCATATACTGTGCAAGTAAATGATTCCTCCTTCATAATTCTGAAGCAACACTGGTGAAAACTTAAAACTACTTGGCTGCCAGCTGCCTTTAAACCTCTGAGAAGAATGCTTGCTTGTAGCAGCTTGCTGTGTTTCTTCAATTTATTAAAGTCTATTTTCTCTCTATATATTTAACCAGGACTCTAGTTTTTGGCCTTATAACAGCCTTATAATCACAGAATATTTTATAAAGAAATGCATTGTAAATTGGAGCAAATAATTCAGGTACACTTAAGTCCCTTAAACGCGTGCTGCACTGCTGAAAGTGTTAACTGAAGTGGCAGTATGTGAAAATACAAATGTTGAAATCATTTCACAAGGAGATTGATAATTCAGACAATTAACAGCCACCCTCTGCGTGTGAGTGCAGCAGATAATTGTCTGAAGCATTCACAGAGATGGGCGTGTTGATGAAGCTGTTTAGCCTGAACGATGTTTTTCCTCTTCATATTGCTGCTCGCCTCATTTGCCTGTGTGCTGTTTTTCACTGTTGTGTTGGTATCCTAACACATTCTTTTTTTACACTGAAACAAAAACATGTCATGTTTAAAGCAGAGTCCTTTTTCTGCATGCTCTGCCATGGTGCTAAACCAAAGTATCTCCAGTAGTTTGAAACACGTCTCACAAACTGCTGAAATTGTCTAGTTATGCAAATCCTGACCTCTTCCAGGCTTGATCGCTCAAAGATTTCACAAGAGAGTTCATATTTTCATTTTATTATTATTCATGTTTGGATAAATGTGTTTACTTCAAGTGACTGATTGTAAACTGGCTGTTAAAACAATCCTATCGTCTCTTATCTCTAACTGTATTCTTTCTGCTCAAGCTATAGTCGTCAGACTTCAAACAGTAACCAGTGAATCAAAAACGATGTATTGGCCCTTATAAATTATCTCCACTAGCCAAATCTTTGTCGACTAAAACTGATGGCTTCTGATATCAACACAAGCAGCAGGTGTCAGGACTCTGTGAGTCTTTAAGTGTTTCAGAGGATGAAGAGGAGTTCTACTTCTAGGTCTAAAATTAACATCTAATAAATAGAAAAGCCTGTCAGAGCAGGTTTGATCGTAATGAAAGATCAATTCTTGTCCCTTAAATGATAACCAATGAGTGGAACTATTTTTAAGTGCTGAAGCTTTATTTGGGAAGTCAAGAAAATGTTCTGCTTTGTGTTTAAGAGGAAGATGTTTACTGTGATGGAAGATAAAAGACAGAGTGTGGCGTCAATAAAAAAACAAAGCTGGCATGACTCAATATGGACCCTGAGTGCTGTTCAGAAGATTAAAGTGAAAAACCTTTGCAGCTTGAAAAGACCCTTTTGTTTGTCCCATTTGAGGATAGTCTTTGTTCTATTAAACATCAAGATGAAATAAAACAAAATGGTTTCAGATTTTTGCTGTCTGCCTCTTAAAGGTCCAAAAGATATATCTACTGAATTTAATCATAAAATGACCTTACTATAACCCTTTTCACACATACGGAAATCTCCTGAAAAACTCTGGAGGTTCTTTAGACTATATGTGAACACAAACAGCCGAATTTTTCACTCAGACTTTACCCGGAGTTTCTCCGGCCAGACCCCTAGTATTTTTTCTGCAGAAAGTCAGAGGGAGCTGAGGTCTGAACGCAGCAGCATATACTCCGGAGATTTCAACTCGAGCCAATAGAAAGAGAATGACGTTTATATACAGTGACTGCATAAAGTGTCTGCACGCGACCACTACGACCTCCGTGCACGTAATTACACGGTTGCATTATGTTTTCTGTTCCTCAGTATGTTGTTCTCCACTCTTTTGTGGATGTTGTCATTCCATTGGACCAGGTTTCAAGACCGATGCAATGCAAGCTAAACACTGAAGCTTCAGTTTCCACAACATGGCAACCTGTGTGCACATCGAATCCAGGGAGGAGGGGGAGGGAGGAGACAGCTCGCTTCAATGTTTTGAATTCAGACTGAAGTACCCATTTTAAACATTTCAATGTGACTCAAGAAAACATTTTTATTGTTCATATTTTTCCGCACTTCTATACCTAGTATTTTTAAAAGACAACCAACAGTGAAGCAATGCATAACACAGAGCCACATTTGCTATTCATTTAGCCTGCCTTGGTAATAGCAATGGAGCATTAAAAAATATGTTTGGCAACAGGACATCTTAAAGGGCACACTCTAGCTTATTGCCTTTCTCTCTGTGTTGCTTTGTGTGATATGATAGTTGAGTCTGTCTGTTCCTCTGAATCAGCATCCATCAGTGCTGTAGCTCAGTGATGCTACTTTATGCTCATAAGGAAAGGCAAGTTTATTTATAAAGCACATTTCAACAACAAGGCAATTCAAAGCGCATAAGGACACAGAAATTCAGTTTCAGCAAAATAATCAGACACAGAATCAACCAAGCGGCCTGTGTCGGTTTAAAGCTGCCTTTTGGATGATGCTCATAAATAAAGTTTTGTTTACTTTCAACTCAGGGAAAAGTTACTGTTTGTATCCCTGACCCCTCACAAATTAGTTTATTTCTCCCAATGTGCACATTTACAGTATATCAGTTAAACCAAACAGGGACCCATATATACTACACTGTCAACCACATTTCTATAAAACTTTGCATACAATACTTTGCTAGTTAAATATAACTAACTGCAACGTCCTATATAAAACATGAGAAGTTGCAGTTTCTGCTGACTTTCCATAATCGACCGAGTTTGAGAGGAAGAACACAACCATATTTGGGCACAGAAAGTTGTCTTACTTGCAGAAAGCGTATATAACCAGGAAGTTCCCAATCATGCCGGTTATTCCGATGACGAGGATGACGGAGCCGATGGTGTAGTGGGCGTGGTCAGGCACATCCACTGTGGGGAAGGGATTAGGGGCCTCGGGTGCCATCGCCACCTAGAATACCAAACAGGAAGTGACGTGTTAATGTGATCAAGGTTGGTAACAACCACAGTCCTTGAAGTTTATTTTGCAATGTGACAATATTTCAACAAAATGAAGATGTTTAATGGTCAAAATGACGCTGTGTTCATTACAGCCACAATATCAAAGAATTACAGACAAAAACCGACATGCTTATGATTTATCTACCTATCGTTTTTTTCTCTATAGGGATATAAAGTTTAAACTCACTGCAACACGAGACAAATCATCATTTTAATATGCTGAAGTGACATGATAGAATTAGCAGAGATTAAAAAGTCCTTCCCATCAATGACATTTCTATTCAACAAAATGATAAACCTTCACGTCCACAGACCTCCCTAATCACCATCCTAATTCCTTTTCAAAGACTAATATCTCCACAGGCCCACACATCACTGTTTCTAATTAACGTTCTGCCTCACATCTCTCCATCCTGACTCCCTGTTGCCATGTTAACTGCATAAATTACTCCACTAGCAGCTGAACCATTGGGCAGACAGTTAATCAGAGAAGGAGGTCAGTTAATCAGACTGGGAAGCAAACTGGAGATTTTATCAAATTGCCTACAAGATCTACTCTAAAATACCTGATCTGCTCATTCTGCACTGTATCATGAACCATTTTTTCTAATAGTCTCACATGAACAACTCAGAGTGTTCTATAGATTATGTTGAATATCTGGTTTAAAATATCAGTAGGGCAGGCAGACTTAACTGTTACTAATTGGTGATGTATCACTAAACTATATAATGCGAAATCAAATGTAATAAGTCCACTGTTATTAGACAAACTTTCACCTCACCCCCAGCCATAACTTAATAGTGTTTCGGCAGTATATTTGAGCTGATTAACCTTGAGCAATGCAAATATTGACCAGGCACCATCCAGCCAATCAGAGCTCAGTATCTGTGCGGATTTATAACAGGCATTCTTGTGTGACGTTGATGCTTCTCGCCTCCTGCAGTGACCCATGAGGAAAAAAGCCACATCTGGTTTTAAATGTGTGTTAAGCTGTTAACGCTCAGAGCTCCAGTCAGCTTATTGCGAAAAGAACCGGTGAAGGACGCCCTGACGAGGATGGAGTCTGATACGATGTGACAGTGATGTGACCAGTGAGGTGATGCAGCAGGCGACAAACAAGCAAACAGCGCGGCTTAAGGACACGCAGCCATCTGAATGCAGCCTCACCCTGTGAATCAGCACGAAAATCATTTGAATAAGAAACACACATTACAGTGATTCAGTGAAAATGTATCACAACCGTTTATTGTGTTGGACATAGAATGACCACAGGTTGCACTGTGAAAACCATGCTTGGTTACTTGTCTCTAACAGGGTTATAAACAGTGTGTTTATTAAACTCAACAATTAATTTTCTTAGATTGCATCGTGCAACTTAAAAATGGTTTATCACTCCTTTTCACAGGGTAATTCCATTGTCCACCTGTAGGAGGCTATACTCCTCATTATATGGTCTACACACAGTATGGTTTAAAAGATTTCTATATACCTGTAAGTAACAATACCTGTACCATTAAAGTGATACCATTACCATGACTAAATGCATGGCTGTGTTAAACTAAACTGTTTCTGGATAACAAGTAAAGATAAAGTCATGCATCCTTGTAAAGTCGTTTTCATGTATCTGGTTTTAGACCTGCTTCTCTGCTATATTATTATTACGTCATTATTAATATAATGCAAAAGTCCGTTGTATTTGTTAAGTAAGGAATCATAAAAATTTAGTTTAGAGGTTTTTACATAAAAGAAAAAGAAAACTGCAAAACAAAAGTCTGCTGCTGTGTGCAGTCTCTGTCATGATTTGGTCTGTTTAATGTTTGTATTTCAAAGTTTAGACCTCCTTTTTTGAGTTTTTCTTATTCTTCCCCAGCGTTGCTTGTGTCCCTTGTGTTTCTTTACATGTGTCCTAGTTTAGTCTTTAGTGTTTCCTGTTTTATTTTAGTATCCTAGTGTATCTCTCTTTTCTATGGTTAAATTCTTGAGTTCTCTGTGTCTTTAGTGTTTTAGATTGTAGTTCTTGTCTCAAGTGTTTCTTGTCTTTATTCCTGCCTCTGTGTCTTTCCATACAGTGTTGATTGCCCTCATTGTCTTCACCTGTGTCTTGTTGGTCTCACCTGTGTTTGATTACCTTGTCTATTTAATCTCTGTGTTTCTTCCCTTCTGTGTCAGATCATTGTTGTATGTCAATGTAAGTTGTCCCCGTGGCCCACAGTCTCAAGCTGCTCTGTTGCGGCTTGCGCTTTCTCACTCATAACCCTATTGTTTACAATGAGAAGGCAGACTCAGAGGTCAGAACTAACACCTGTGGTAGTGTCACCAACCTGTGGGAGGGCTTACATGCCCTTTGTGATGTCATAAAGGGAAAATCTTCAAATGGCCTGTTTGACCACACATTTACCTGAAAAACGGAGCAGGCAAAAGATGGAGAGGATGGACATTTCTCATAATTGGGGGGTTTGTAGGCTGACAAATGTTAGAGAAACATGGTGAAGTGCATTTTGCATAATATGTGACCTTTAACACTTGGAAATTTTAAGCTCTATACGCAAACTTGCCCCTTCTTCTTAGATTTGTGCATATATTTGGCTCTTCTTCTTTTTGCCATAAATAAATCCCATATTTATTCTGGTTTGTGTTTACATAGACACAAAATAAAAACACACAGAGCTGCTGGACAATTATTTAAATGGGTGACAAGGAAGTGCAAATGTGCAGTATGTACGCTAAGGTGCCAGAAAACATTGTGTAAAATAAAGTGTTAAGCATCTTCCTTCTGTCTTGGGCTGTCTCGGTAGGGAAACATTCATTACTGAAATGTTTTCCGTCTCGTCAGCAGCCCTCGCCTTCACTTTATGTTTTGCTGTTAGGTCAGAAATCTCTCAGCGGATCAACTGTGGCGTGTCGGGAGGAGCGTGGTCTGTCACAAAGGATTCAGAGTTTCAGCTTCGCCCACCACTGCTGCCTTTGACTCGAGGAAGATCATTAAAACTGTCTGCTTTCCTGAGCCTCCACAGCCCTCATGGATCAAGTTAAAAGGATTTCTCCTCCGTCCTCCTCTTTTCTCTGGTGCTACAGGCAACATTTTTAAAACCATTATCTTTAACCTGTTATCACAGAAAAACTAAAATTCTTAATCCAACCAATAAATATCAACGACAAGGTGTGTATTCAAGCTAGTATGTATAGATGGCTTCATGACAACTGCAGTGACTAAAGCTTACATGTCGGATCATTGTGTTCCCATTAGTGATCACAACCTCAGGCAGTAAAGAAATGAAACTTTTGTTTCCTCAAGATAACTGTATGACCTGATTACTTCTGTTGAAAGCAGTAAAGACAAGAAATATACTGTAATAGTCTAAAACTTTAAAGCTGTGAGTAGTTTTCAACAGGTTCTGAAAAAGGCTGAAATCAATACTGATGCCTCTTTGTGACCTACAAAGACAAACACAACCATCAGGGACAAGAAAGACAATTTTGATACGCTCGTTTTTAATTTCTGTGTCAGACAAGTGGTTATCAGTTTTTTCACATTTTATCTAGGAAAGATTCTCAATGAGTGATACATTTGACTTTTAAAAGAAAGATTTTCTCTTAATTAACAATACATTTATATGTAGAAGACAAGCTCAGCAAAGAAACAACAGGTACTGATTTTTCCACAGGGGGGCACCACAATCAACAAAAACTGAAAGTTCCTCCAGGAGCTTTAATCATATTTCTAAATATTCACTCACATTCATTCTGTACTATATTGTAGTGATTATGTCTGCTTTACCAGTGTATCCACTCGACTTGAATTATTACATGAAGAAAATCTTTCTCATATCTAAATGAGGCTCAGTGAAGATTCTTTTAAGCTAAAGACAGATTTTTCAGAATCAGAATCAGGGTTTATTGCCAAGTACGTTTACACATACAAGGAATTTGACTTGGTGTATTGGTGCTAAACAATTAACAAGGAAATAAAGCAGAAGTAGCAACAACTTAAATAGTACAGTATAAGAAGCTATTACAATATTTAAAATAGAATTTAAAAATGTAAAACATAAAATATAAAAAGTAAAGATGAAAAAACACAAAATGTACAAAAGGTGCAATGTAGGAGCTGTGCAGTGGACTATGAGAAAAAAAATCTTAGTGTGTGCAACTACTCACAGAGTGCATGTAAGGAAGATACATTTTTAAAGTCCAGTGGGCATTAATGTAATGCATAAAGAACAGTTCAGCATTCACATTACTTGATGTTTTAGAGCATCATAGACACCTTTTTCATATCCAATTATACCCAAAAATAAATATTCTAACTTTGATTCACCTGTTGTCGTATCTCTTTATTGCAGAGTTAAAGAAATATACACATCCATGATCATATATTAAATGCTAAACCATACTGAAAGAATGTTTTCTTACTTAAAGAGGCATTTTCATAAACTGTGTTTTCATTACCGCCTTTATCTTTTCTCATAATTACATTTTAGTAACATCACAAAGAAAGAGCTCAAATACAAACACAACTCCAACACAATACAATGCAGTAAAAACACACAACACAAGGAAGGTTTCCTAGAGATTACACACTAGATTTCATAAACTTGATAGCTTAAATCATTAATACCACTCATTACGGGTGTTTCTGCCTTTTTCTTGCATGATTCAGATACTTATTAATTTCACTGATTCATTTTGATTCTTAAACTCAAATTAAGAATCAAAAGTAGTTTAAAATTAAATATTAAAAAATTTAATTTTATCCCAATATCTATAACAATGGCAATCAAAATTGAATTAAATTTAAGTAATTCAAAGGTGTCAACCATAGATTGTAAATAATAGTGGACAAAGCCTTGGTGACATCACTCGATATACTGCAAGGGGCTTTGCAGTCCTTCTGATGGCGGTCGTCATTCTGCACTTACACATTGGCTTCATTTTTCAACACCGGAGGTTGCTGCTTGGTATCAACAGGCATTGCACAGAGGCAATACACAGGATGTAGACTATAGAAATAGATTTGATTTATGATCAACTACAACATCAATAGTTTCTTTATCAACATCATTAAAGGGATACTTCACCTGTTGAAACATGAATTAAGATTCGTTTCTGGGAGTGAGGTCCCACCCACTGATCTGTGATTGGTCTGTAGCTTCAGTGGTCGAAAATATGAGGAATTAGCAATATCACCCCCGCTAAGCACAACAGCTTGTCAGACAAAGATTTCCCATCTCAGGGGAAAATGAGGGCGGGATGCACAACCATTCAAAAATACTACCAAGTTTCTAATGATACAAAGCTTAATGCAAATTGGTGAAGTATCCCTTTAACAACATGATAAGATAGAAAGGGACTGCAGATCGTATGCAGTTTGGCAACTCTTTTCCCCACCAAGCAACTACAGAGTGTAGGTTATGAATTTGTAAAGTCACTTTAGTTGTCAGGCAGACAAATACAGCACAGTTAAAGGCAGAATATTTACCTTTAACTGTGCCTCAGAGATTGTTCCTCTGATTGTGGAGATCGAAAGACAAATTCCACATTTCTTAGGAACGAGGATGACCACGGTGACCTTTTGTGATGTTTTGTGTCTTAGAATGAGAACTCAAAAAGAAGTGATGATGCAGATGAATGTAAGTTCAAGGTCATTACAGCACTGAAGGAAACACTGATGCCAGAATGATGCTGATGGATGGAAGGGGTCACAGTCAATCATTTGAATCCTAAAGGACGAAGTGAAATGAAAGACCATGTGACCTCAGACGTCTGCTGGGAAAAGATGTAATATGCCCATTTCCCATTTACTACAGTTCCACTTTCATTTACTCTCTTTAAAGCTTTAAACACGATCTCTTTGTCCTGTCACACTGTTCAGACGCTGTGCAGACTCTGCCATTAGGCTACATACAGACTGCTAATGGCCGTATGGGGGAGGTTGTGCCTGCAGACACTACTCATGCACTCAAAAACAGTTCAAGCTAATAATAATATAAAGAATTTAACATAATTGACTAATTATAATATTATGAAAATCATAAAATGTTAAAGGAGAAAAGTGTAAGATATCTACTGAATTAAATCATAAAATGACCTTACTATATCATCAGACATTAAGGAAACATTATATGTTGAAGTGCTGGCTTCTCTGATATCAATTCAGCAGCCAGTTTAACTTCCCTCTAAGTTTCAATTCTAGTCCGGAGTGGTCTGATTTTGTGTTTACCAGAGTGGTTTAAAGGCAATTTTGGACACCCCTCAGTTTACCAGGCAACTGGCAAACTAGCAGGATACATTTTTGAGATGCCTATAAAAAATCTAGAGAATTTAGTATGCAGATTTCAAGACAGATGCAGAGTTGGCTAAACACTGAAGCTACAGTGTCTTCAACATGCCAACCTGTAGGAGCATCGACTCTAGGAAGGAGGGATGGGGGCCCGGAGGAGACAGCTCTCTTCAATGTTCAATTTAGACCACGGTAACAATTTTAAACAGTACATGTCAAAGTTTCATATTGCTCCTTTAAATGTTAATCGACAATCACTTTACCTTTTGTTTATAAAAATAAAATATACAATAATAACATGTTTTTTAAGTGGGGTCAATGTATTGGTAAAATTGCAATTTTACATTTTTGTACAGTTTGAACATTGTTTTTTATTATTATGCCACAATTTAATTGGAAAGTATTTTATGACATGTTTAAAAAAAATTTGTGAAGTACTAGTCATCATCATCCACACACTTGTATTCTTGGTTTGACTCGTATTTGTCATACGACCTACAGTCTTGATTGTTGGGGTTTGAGTTTCAGAACAGAAAATAATGTGAAACTATTTAGTGTCTTTTTGAAGTAAAATACATAAAAAAAGACCAAAAACTGATAATTAGCTGCTAGGGTTCATTTAAACAAGGTCAATAAAAGCTTTCTCATAGATCCACAGTTGTCATGCAATTGTCTGCAGGTCTTTGGATCTTAACGCGAGCTTATTACAGATGAATGAGAACTGGAAGCTGCTTTGCTTCTGATATAAATGATCTCTGGGACTTTACTGCAAGGTCGTTTTTCTCATTACACTCATTTTCATCACTTTGGACAGCCCCATGTGATGATTTAATGAGCCTCTGGATGCAGAAACATGGCCATGGAGCTTGTGTGTCTGTTGTGTATTTATCATGAACATGTCACAATATGAGGACTGGTTAATTACAAGCACCAAATAAACAGTGAAAAATGACCAAAAATTGGCAAAACATTGTATTCTGACAAACTTCTCCATCACAATTACTATGTTTACATGTGTTATTATTCTCCTACCGCAATAAAATCTTTCTGATTATAGATTCAGACCTTGCTGTTTACATGGCCACTAAGTAAAATGATCTCATTAAATATGAGTTTATTCATCCAACATTAAATCAGAAACCGTTTTGACCTCTAATCTCCTACAAATAGAAGAAGAAGCTGTTCCTTTTGCCCCGGGTTGTAAATAAACACTGGTGTCGCTGCATGCCTTCCAATCTCAGAACCCATCTGCAATCTTACATCCCTCTGGGGACGGATGTGTATTTCTAAATCATTTCAGTGAAGCCAGCGTATTAGCGTTAAAGACTTCCAGGTAAGACATGCTTTTCCTTGTGGCGTTTACATCTCCAACGTAAACACCATTAATTCTCTGCCCATAACATCCCTGATGAGTGCTCATTCATCTGTAAAGCCAACAGGCGAGTTCATCAGCAGCTTTACTCTGGCTCCCTTATGAGCCTGAAAAATAAACTGTTTTTCTTGTGATTTACTTTCAATAAACCAAAATTAAATTTGCCGAAACATCATCATGATGCAGATTTTTTTTTTTAAATGTCAAGCTTTGGCAGCTCTGTCCTCAAGAGGAGAAGAGAACCACAGAAAATGCTTGTTTGTTGGGGCGCTGATGGCCTAACTGTTCTGTTGTACCCCATGTGAAAGTAGAAACTTGTTGCAGACCGGCCCACAAAGAATTATTTTATCTTGACCATGAAGATACAAACAGATCAAGTGTTTACATAGATACTGACCTGAATAGGAAACAGCACCTCTCTGGATCTGAACAAAACTGGGCGGCATTGAACAGTCTTCACTCTGAAGTCTCACTGAAGCATTTTTGTTTTTATCAGGCTATTATTTGGATTATTATGTGTATATGTACATATGTCAATTAAGTAGCAACAGGACAAAGTAGGACTCTTGTGTGCTACAAGATGAACATCTAAGAATATGATTTTTTTTGCCGTGATTGTCTGTTGAGGAAGCGTGAATCTCATATCTTCTTTTCTTTGCCAGATCGTTCAACCATTGGTATACCATTGATGTAGCATTATATGCAGAACATCAATCAAGAATAAATCCTGAGGGTGGTAAATTGAGTCATAACATCCCTGCCTTTGTCTTGATGTGATGGGGTTAACTAACATTCATAATGTGTGAAACCATTTAGTCACAACATCATAGTCATGTTTCGAGCCATTGTGCTGTGAACGCAGCTCCATTTTACAACACGTGTTTGGAGGCAGAAATAGCTAATCTTCCCTGAACTGGATCACTGTTTGCTCACAGCAGGAAAGAATCCATTTCTACTTCAATTATGTAACACAATTACACCGTGTACCTTTTCTCTATGCAGCTGACCCAGATTATGGCTCTCACACTGTAATTACAGGCGTGTGAGAATCGCTCTGGGTGTAATTAAAGTTTCCACTACTGGATATTATCATTCCTCATCTCCTCTCTTTGAGTCTGTTTTCTCATTATAGAACAACTCACTGTGTTTGTACAGAACCCCCCCCCCGCTGAAGTCATCTGAAGGACGTGAAATCCACTCAAGCTGAAACTGACCAAGACGAGGCTCTAGGCCTGAAGTTCATCAGGAGAAGCTTTGTCTGGTTAGTGGATGAAAATGAAAGAAGATGCCATCCCCCACTAGTCGATGAAGTCTGAATGTTTTCAAACTTACTTAGAAATGAAGACAAATCTCCAGGAAACCATTCAAAATACAGCGCAGTAGTTGGTGTCTTTCAGCGTAATCCTGGCACTGATCCGAGCTAACGAGTCATCAAACTTGGCACTGGTCTGCCTCAATTTGCTGTAGAGGAATTTAAGTAAATCTAGACACAGCTTCTGGAGAAAGCAGGGGAACTAACCAAGCTTTAGGCACCTCCTATGGATAATATGATCCCAGACATGACAGCACTTGGATTCTGATGCTTCCAAAAGGGCAAAGTTTTGTAGGTTGGGTTAAGCAAATAATGATTGAGAAAATACGCTCAACTCTTTCAACGTAAAACAACTGGGTGCTGAATCCCGAAAAATGTTCAAACAAAAAAAAACATTAAGACAGCCTTTCAAAATTGTATTTGAATTGCCACTGGAACGTTTTGAGCGGACACTCATCTTCAGCATGTAACAGGCAATTTTGGTTGTGTTAAACAAATAAACACTAATTATTCTGTAGTCAGATTACAATCGCCACAAGGGTTGCTGCATTACTGTATATTGATGGAGACTGATAACGACCATGTAATAGACAGCTGAAAGATTTACAATGACAACACCCATTTTAATATAACACTGCATCATCAGATCAAAAACAAATGATCAGCTTCTTCTGAGCTTTTTCACAGATCTTCTACTCACAGTAAGTGCAAAAACAGAAACCACAGCAAATTTATACAACTGCTGTTTGCCCTCTTCTTCAGAGCACTACTTTGTTTCCAGACTGCTGGTGTTTTCAAAATTAGAAATCAGTTAAATATCCAGTTTATTGCTTTTTGCTTGGTTTATATTTCTGTGAACTTTACATCATTCAGGTTCGACTGTTGCTCGTATGAAAGATGACGTGTGATGAACTTTTTTCAGGCAGGGGGAGGAGGTGAAGGATTGTGCATGTCCAGGAGAAAATCTGGAGCAAAGTATTAAGATACAGCCAAAGGTAAATAAAAACATGTGATGCTCATCAAGCTGCAAGTCAAATCAAATCATTTTTATTTATAGAGCCTAAATAAAAAGTTTGCCTCAGAGTGCTTTTTGTGTCTGGAGTTGCTGTCTGCCTGCTGTTTGTATTTTAAAACCTTTGCAGTCTAGATAAAGCAAAACATTTCTATTCTATCTATTTGCACAGCAGAAGCATTGTGTAAAGAAAATGCATTTTACTGTAATACATTTCAAAATACTTTATTTTTTTTGTTCTTTGTCTAAATAACTTATTAAGACAACATTTTTAGGACGTAACAACAGGTGGCCCTGAAAGTCGCAGGGTTTTTTTCAAACTAAATATTTTCTGTCCTCTACTGGCCTTTGGGTACAGCATAATTTGTGTCTTGACTCACTGCAGCCACCACTACAAGGACTTTCTGTGGTACCAGAAGATGTACCTTAATTTCTCCAAGTGCAACGACAAAACGTTTTAAAAAAAGGAAATTAGATTGTTGGTGGTGGTTTTTGTTGCTGGTTCTTTTTCAGCCTGCCAAAAGATTTGAATTGCCATTTATTCGATTGCTTGGGGTTTGTGTTGCTAGTGGTTCGTTTGTGCTTTACATAGTGTACAGCCACACACACACACACACACACACACACACACACACACACACACACACACACACACACACACACACACACACACACACACACACACACACACACACACACACACACACACACACACACACACACACACACGGTCACACTGGCCATCCGTACCGTGCCATACTCAAGCACGATTGGCCCCCCGCTTGTGTCATTCCCACGCTGGCCAGTACGGCCTGCAGTCACACTGGCCAGGACTAACAGTGCCTAAGCACGATTACCTCTTGTACGTAACGTCGTAATACAACACATGCACGCTTTATGTTATTATGAAGCGTGCTCAGTTTACAAACAGGCGGACGAGAGAGAAAGAGAGAGAGAGAGAGAGACAGAGAGAGAGAGAGAGAAAAAAAGGGACGGGCAGTCGACTCCGTGTCTGCACGTCGGAGAACAACACAGAGAGCATGACAGCTACTTTCCTGACTTTGTGGCTTATTTTAAGTAATTTTAATCAGACACAGACATAAATAAATTAAGAAATAAAAGAGACACACGGCCGAGTCCGCAGGTGAGTCTGCGGCTGCACATCAGAGAACAACACAGAGAGCATGACAGCTACTTTGTGGCTTATTGAGTCATGTTAGTCAGATACAGACATGAAACTCTGGATTTCTCCATAATGGAGGCTGTCAGCGTTGTGTACCCGCGTGCTTGTGCTCTTGCATGAAGTGTAGCGTGCTGAAGCACACCTCTCCAAAGTGTGCCAAAGCCAAGGAAGTGTACCGTGCCTGAGCACGGCACGGAGTGGTCACACTGGCCAAACGAACTGGACTTTAGCGTTGAAGCGTGCTTGGGCACGGTACGGATGGCCAGTGTGACCAGGCCCTTGCAGCTTAGTGTTGAGGGCTTTGATGGACAAAGGGACAAAGGAATTTTTAAAATGGTTGTTCCTACTTAAGGGTACCTGGTATCGTCTGCCTGAGGGGAGGAGCTGGTACTCAGGGTGGGGAGAACTTGAGATGGGTCTGCAATTGTATTTTGTGCCTGTCTGATTATGGTTTGTTGAAAAATATCCTGGAGGCTGGGATGTTGATGGACTCCCATGATTTGCATGGCTGTCTGTGTGAGTCTGTTGATTTGGGCCTTTAATTGAATAGTCACATTTCCAAACCATGCAGAGATACCATGAATAAAATAAAATCAGAATGGAATACAATCAGGCTAATACTATGCCATTTGATACCAACACCATAGCTTTAGTGATATTACATTCTGAAATGTAATTTATATTGTAATTTTGTATAAAATGTACTCATGTTTTCTGCTCAATGGAGTTGTATTTGTGAATCGTGATACAGAAGCACATACCGTATCCACAGAACTGTGTTGTCACAGGGACTTGCAGGAGCTTTGTTACCTCTGCAATGTCTCATGAAATGAACATGCTACAAAGGTGATGCATCGAAGCTTATCAACAGTACACACACAAAAAACAGACACCATTCACAAAAATTGTGAAGTACAGTGTACCACAATCAAACTCTGGACAAAAGGTCTGAAAGTCAAGTGGTCCTCACAATGATAGAACACAAACACTCCACAGCAATCAGCTTTGAACCGCTAAATAATCTGCACAATTCACATAAATATAGCCACATTATCAAACTTAGACATGTTCCGTGTGAAACACAGCTGATATTAAACAGGATCAAACAAAATCAAATCATGAAGAAAATTCAAATCATCAGCTTGATGGGGCTTCAATAGAGTGTGTTTGTGTGTTTGACATTTTGTCAGATCTCCACATCGTTCAAAGAGCTGTGTGAGGATGAGCTTCTGGGTTATCATGACAGGATGTTCAGCATATAAAAAGAAAGACTACCCTTTTACGCAATTATAACATAAGCTACACTATGACGGTCGGAGGCTATAACTGAGAGCTATAACACAGAGAGCAATTGACTGAAAGAAGCATGAGAATAAATTGTGTCATTGTAAAGGACATAAAGCTGCTGAAAGATCTGCTATAATTAATCTGTTTTCTTTCAGACAGCCATAAAATAATGATGCTTTCAGCCTACTGTATGCCTCACTGCTCACCATATGCTGACAAAGATAAAATGCAACTATTCTATGCATACATTTATGTTTACTTCTTATTCTTTCCCTTTGCTTCCTCTCTTCCTCTCATTTTCTCAACAACTCTAAAGCTAAAGTCTCTTAAATTATGTCTTCTTGCTCCTCAGTAAGTAGTCACGGATTCATGTTAAGGAGCGTTGCAAAGCTGTCATAACTGAAAGAAGGAGAGAGGATCGAGGAGAGAGGAGTGAGGAGTGAGGAGTGAGGATACACGAGAGCAGAAATCATTCATTGATTGTGCACTGCATCAGATCGAACAACAGGCGTTACAGAACAGATTCAGGCCAGCATTTGATCCTTAACAAATCAATAGGTCCAGCAGCAATGATTAAAAAGAAAGAACCCTTTCCTGATGGGTTCATAAAAACTAGAATATAAGAAATCTATGTTTACTCTCTTTAATCTTGAACATAATCACTCCCAAAACAGATTTAATTGCACTTAAAGAGTATTTGGTAATCTATTAGAAATTTTTGGGTGCCAATACCATTTGCAGAAAAGCCTTTTTTTGAGCCTTAAAATACAGGATTGTGTATAAGCGTTACCACTTAAAATATAATCGGACATCATGTTTATACCTGGTTATCAACTTGCCTCACCATAAATAAATGAATCTAAGCTGATCCAAACAGAAGGGACACAGGATGTTGTGTTGTTTTCGCATAAGAGAAAGTTCAGAGGTCTCGATAATAAAAGTTAAAAGTGACGTACCCCACTTCCCACAGAGCTTGTGATCTATAAAAACAAATTTCAAAATTGAATAGGAAAATGCACATTTACTTTAACTAAATCTTTAACACTATTGCCCGATTCACATCATCATAATCATACAAACATGCAGTAGTACTGAAGTAAGCATGCCAAGTATGTTTTCTTAGTCTTAAAAAGATTACTGTGTCTAAGCACATTAATGCCAACTTCATACAGCCCTAACATGTCACCTGCATAAAATCTGATTTGAATCTTTATTGGCCGATTTTAATGGTACCTGTTAAAATGTCTGTAAATCCCTTACTATAGGCAAATCTTTAATTCAGCACCAAAAATCCCTCAAAATGTGAATACATGAAGCAGCATTTGTTTAGACAAAAAAAAAGTGACCATCACACAGATTAAAATAATTTAAACTTAATTTTTAATAAAATTAGCCTTAACTTGTTGTTCAAGGTTTTATTCAGTGACTGTAGTCTAATATCCTTTCAGTAAGTCTCTTTTCAAACATGAGTCATAACTGTCCTGTTAATAGCCCTCTAAAGTATAAATATCCTGAAAGTGAGATCAGGGTTATTTACTTTTTGTTAGCAGCTACCTGACAGATCTCACACAGAGACTCAGTTCAAGAATCAAACTTTATTTACCCGTAACTTCTGCTTCAGATAAACTGATGTAGAGATCTGCATTCTGAACCTACTGAGTCATATGAATACTTCAATTTACTTAATCTACAAGTCAAACAAGACTACGTCTGCAGCCATGCCAGACCTGACCTCATTGGGGATCGAACCGTCGACCTTCCCGTTGAGAGACGACCGACATTCGAACTGAGCCACAGCTGAACCTGTGAGATAGTTCATCATGCCATGAACCCTCTTCAACATACTTTTGCAGCGAAAGTTCTGCATGCATCCCATCAGCCTCAGACCACATCTTCAGCATCAGGTCAGCCTCCAGTCTTCTCAGTTTGGTCAGCCTCTTTTAGTCCCTTCAGCCTCAGAGGATATCTTCAGCCATTTCTGTCAACCCCATTCTTCAACTGGATTATCTTTTTTATCCCTTCAGCCTCAGAGGATATCATCAACCGTCTTCCCATCAGTCTCAGTCTTTACAGTTCGATCAGCTTCTTTAATCCATCACCCTCAGACGACATCATCAGTAAACACCTCCACCACCAGTGTCTGGACTCCACAGGGGGAGAGATCTTGCCGCTCTGGACAGACATCTTTGATCACCCTTACTTTCTGTAGAGCTCGAGCAGGTAAAAGATTTCCAAGCATTGAGCACCACACACTTCAAGAAGATAGCAGATAAAAGTGAATGTGCTAATGTGAAGACTGAACTGATATTCATCTTGTGTACAATATCCACATTAGCACACTTATTTTAGACCAGCCAGGGTCTAAGCTGTGAATGCATGTTTTAATAGCTCTGCCAGATCATCTACCCCTCCAGCTCAGATAGATTTTAATCGGACCTGAATCAAGTCAGGCCAGACAAAATTGTCTAAATACGGGAATGATCTAAGTGACAATGAGACCTTGATAAACCAAGAAACCACCATCAAAACACAGACAGTAGTAAGTAAAAAGTACTTTGGTCTGCACACATTGATTGAGCACCTTGGAAATAAAAAAATAACTCATAATAATAATAATAATAATAATAATAAGCATTTGCACTCAGCGGTGAAATCAACGTTCCCAAATCTAAATGCTTTCAGAAAACAGTAACATTTCCTTGAACAGCTAGCCAAGTAATCAATAGTAAAAGGACACTGGATGGACGCAGCTAATTGTTGAACATCACTGTCAGATCAACACTGCTGGCCACGATTTTCTCTCCTTTGAAGATCATAACTGAAAAAACACCAGTTTGCAGTTCGCTGGATTATGAGCAGGCCTTTTGAACCTGACCCATCTATGAACCTCATTCCTCAGGGAAGAGTCAGGACTTTGTAATAATTACACAAGCTTTATGACACCAGGTTCCTTTGTTGTAAGAAAGATACTATTTTTTCAGGCAAGAGGGGGATTATTTACAGATTACCAGTTTGAAAAAGGTTTTAGATTTTAGTTTTGACTTGTTCCCACGTCCTCTATGGACCAGTGGCTCCATGAGCCAAACAAACCACAGACTCTGGGTTCAACAAAAGGCAAGACAAGCCATTTTCTGCTTCACACTTAAACATCTAAAAGTATTAACATGATGATACAACTTTAACAGGTTGGCACTTGTTGGTTTCTCACCTCCAAAATACATCTTTGGACTAACCTCGGACGCTCATGTTTCAAAAACAACCTGTCCAAGCTCACATCATCCTGTTCATTGTGTCTTTGTTTGCTTATCATTTGTCGTCTCGGTTTGATTTTCTGATTAAAGTGCCTGACAGAGAAATGCTTTTTGGAGGCCAAATTCAAATCTGGAAGTGTTATTGAATGTCTCAACATGGCCGGTTATATAAGCTGCATCATTACATGACACTGACAGGAAACTTAAATACAAAAAGGAAGGGGAATAAATAGATTACGTGTTTTTGACTTCTACAAGTTAGCTTAATTGTAGTCAAAGAATGGAAAATAAATGTTTAATGAAATTTGGATGAAGCTCAACAGGCACAAAGTTTATGTATTTAGCTGGACAAAAACATGTTAGAACCTCTGGTTGTTAAACTTTACATGCATATTTGAAAACGTTGCTTTTATAGTTGATTTCAGTGAGAGTATCCACTGTGGGTAAATCAGATTCTCTACTTTAGTAAAATAACTAATGCAGCTAGAGAATGCAATTCCTGAAGAAAAGGGTGCAAATGCTGCATGATGAAAATCAGATGCTGTCCTCCTGATGCTGGGTATAATGCTGAATGAATTCAGTAAAAAATATGTGAAATATTCTAAGTATTGTTCGAAAGGCTAAAGGTAAACTGAATTGCTGTAAATCAGAGTTGAATGAAATAAGCGATCTATGAATCATATTACACAGTTAAAGGAGCACAGTTTTGAATATATGAAACTGAAAAAGTTTACTGGGAGCTTACTTCATAGATTTATAAATTAACCAGTTCTGCATCAGTCTTGAAACCTTTCTACACTCTAAACTCCGTTGACTTTTTCGAAGGAATCTCCAATATTTATCTTAGTTTTACCATTTTCCTGGTTGTGGAGCTTATTAGAAAACGTTAGAGGCTTTTTAGGTCATGTAGAATCAGTTATATCTGATTCAGTTCACTTGCCTGCTTCCATCGCTGCAACACCTGTTTGTTTGCTGTTTGCCTGGCAAACCAAGGGATGAGGGGCAAAACAGCCGTGTTGGTGTGCCTTAAAACCATCTGCTTCTCTGGTCTACACAAATAAAAACCATTCGGCACTGCAACTGACACTTTAAAGGAGGACATACTGGCTGCTGTGTTGTCGACCAAGAAGCTAGCACTTCAACATCGTATGTTTCCTTGATGTCTGATGTTATAGTAAGGTCCTTTTATGATTACATTCAGTAAATATCTTACATATTGATCTTTAAAGCCCCTCCACTGTACTTATGTGATTTACATTCCACAAGGTTGCCATTGTGTAAAGAGTATGAATTATATGAAAAAAGTTGATCAATGCTGAAAAGTCAAAGGGATGTGTGCTTTTTAAAGCTTGAATGGAGTTTGGATGTGATTGTGTAAGGGAGTGGTAAAAGGTTGAAGTGTTTGAAACTTAAGAGAAAGTAATGAATAAGAAAAGTAGAAGCTGACACTTCCTATTTGTGCTGAATATTATGTTTAAAGTTTCTATGTTACAAAAGGAATTATGTTGCCACAAAAGAGCTTGGTGCAGTGCGCATCGTGGGGAGCTTGGTGGAGTTTCAGTCTGTGTCTATTACTACATGACTTGCCTCAATAGACGACGTCCCTGTTCCTGTTCGACCGGGATAGTCTTCTTCTGAGAGGTGCATGTGTGAACACCCACATTCAGGAGGATTCAGGGGCAGTCCTCCTGAGCGGTGTGTATTTGCTCATATTCCGACATCATCAGATCGGCCTTGGTCATGTCGACATGGCCCAGGGAGGGCCCAAGGCTTTGTCTGCTGTAAGGTTGTCAGAATTAGAGTTGCAGATATTCACTTAAATAATTATAGCACATGATTTCTGGATAGCTTATTTTAAAGGTCTATACATAAAGTTGTGTTAAAATACATATTTCCTCAACAGAAAAAACTTGGAAACCACTGTTCTAAAATGCTTAATTGCCGTCTAACAGAAGATCATATTATATATATGAAAAATATCTGAAGCTACCAAAAAAATGACTTAATAAGGGGCCACATCTTCTGATGTATTGTGAAGTAGAAGTTAAAAGTAGAAAAAAAAACCTGCTTTCCTGAAAATCCTTCCAGTCCCAATCTGTCAGTAATCCTGTTTGAGATACAGGAGGTTTGGCCAACAAAGGGTTAAACAGCAGATCCTTTGACGCTATAAATCCAGACCTCAGCTACATCTGCAGGGAATTATCTAATGACACAGAGTATACCTCTGTTTTATATACCCCATGGCCTCAAATCCTTCAGCGTGTGAGTGGGTGTGCGTTATATGCTATATATTTGCTGCACATATTTCCTGCTATCATTTCATCTTTTCATCCCTGCAGCCTGTTTGCATTCCCCCTACCTTATAAAGACTTCTTTTGTTGTTGCTCAAAAATGATTTCCTGAGCACCATGAATCTTTTTCAGCCTCCAGACTAAATAACTAATATGAAAGAAGTTTATTTTTCCTTTCATGATCCACATAAATGTTTTTTCTGACAAGAGGTCTGTATCAGCAGCAGAGGTGGAAGGAGTCCTGAAAAACTGTTCTCATGTGCAAGTACTCTGACAAAAAGACAAAGTAGAGAATTAGTTACTATTTAACTGTTAACACATAAAGCATCAATAGCAGACATTCAACCCTCAGTGTTCTTCACTATAAACACATTACTACAATTCCAATAATTATGATAAAAGTATTTAAATGAGGCTTAACTACATTTTACTGACAGCCCCTCCCTGATGTACACCTCTATACATTGTTCCCTCTTCAAAAAAGGTTTTGCAAAATCAGTGTAAATTAGTGCAAATTAGTGGTTTTGCACAGTAGTCAGAGGGGCCTATACCTTAGATCCACTCCACTCTTGTGGTGTCTGTCGATGTGGTCTGATAAACAATAAATGAGGGTTCTCTCTCTCTCTCTCTCTCCCCCATCTTTCCAAACTGAGTCAGTAGAGTCAGTTAAATGTTGAAGAATCCAAATTAAGATTAGAGAGATAACCACTGCAGTAGAAGATAAATCATTTTGAACATACAATTTCACTTGTCAAGTAGCAAACACAGTAATACTGAGACACTGAGATATAGCCAACAGCAGGTAGGTTGTTCTCAGCATCCTGACAGAAGAGATGCGTTTAAGAGACCTTCAGCCTCCTGCTATGCTCCCCCAGCAAGCTTCCACTATAAATACATGGATAACTCCTCATTTAAACTCCTGTGACCCAGCAGGTTCAACACGACTGTCAGTAGTAAATAGAAACATCAACTGACAGAAGTTAAGGTTCAGGTTCAGCAGAGTTACTCTTTTTCAGCACAATGATCTGAAAGTGTATTATATATGATAACTCATAAAAGGTAAATTGACATACTGATTGGAAAGTAAATGAGGAGAAAGTTAGCTTGATAACTGTAAGTTAGCTTTTTCCCCAGCTCAAATAGCTCAGTATTTGCTTAAAAGCACCCAGACACTGATTTGTGGAAACGTCTCCACATTTATGGTTCATGGAAACTAAAGCCCATAAAATATATGCAGCATGGTAGATAGGGATGTAATCCAAGCTGCACACATACAGGTATGCAAAACATGCACACACACAAACACACACACACACACACACACACACACACACACACACACACACACACACACAACCGTCTTCTATATGCAGGCCTCAGAATGACCTCAGCAGAGGCCGAATGTTAGACGTGAGGCCAGACGTCTGCCGGCAGTATCAGTTGTGTCTCTTACAATGACAGGAGCTGAAATACTGAACGTCTGCAGAGATTCAAATAAAAAACAAAAACTTGCTGCTGGATCAGATTTGGTTCATAAATATCGACTCCAGAAACTTTGGGGAAAGTTTGGGATCCTCATAAGGAAATGATTCAACTACATGATAGAAAGTCTTTGATTTGAGCTGTCAGGGAAATAGTATTAGCCACCTCCATCAGATTAAGCAGGTGGAGGTGGTTATGTTTGGCCTGAAGGAGTATTGAGCATTTCATTTGGGAAACAACAAAGCTTATACTAAAGTCAGAAAAAATAAAGATCAAATTTGGGTCAATTGACCCTTTACACATTTATCATATAGCATTGTGCAACATAGTGGCTGTTTTTACAATGTCTAGGCTGTAAAGGGTATGAGATGTATTCAGACCGAGAAGACTGTGGACTTAACAGTAAGTGATGATGTAATCACAACATTTGATTCTTATGTTTTGCCATGCCTGACTACTTTATAGACTGTGGGGGTTCAGTGCTTATAGACTTAAAGGTAGACATTGGGATTGGTCCAGTGGGACCTTTTATTGTCTCAATGTCTTCTTCTACAATAGTTTAACAGCGACAACATAAGACCTCAAAGAGCCAAACTCTGAACTGAAATAACAGAAGTGGATGGAAACTTACATCCTGTATATCAATTCTTTCTTCTTCTACTTTTCTGAATGTCCTGATATAATTTGCATTACATTTGATGGAAACCCAGGGGAGGGTTTTGACTGATTAACTCATTAACTTTATGCCATAAAACTGGCACAGAAAATTGTAATGGAACCACTTCCTGTGACATCATCGTTAGGGTCGTGGTAGTCAGGGAAATATGCCAGACAGATCAAGTGGAATTTAGATGCAAAATGTTTTTAGACAATATTTCTTCACGCGCACCACACATGCACCTCATGTGTCACTTTTGGACGAGAAAGCTATTGTCATCAATTGAAACCTCCTCTTTTAATATGCTGTGTTTTAGACATTAAGACAGCATCCAAATGCCATCTGTACATTTCACTGTGACATTAACTTGTCACATTAAACCACATATGACTGACTGCTGGTTACAGTAAACAGTGTTATATTAGAGTTGTCTGCTGACATACATGTCATGTGTTCAAGCCCATTACCGCCTGCAAGCTCAACCGCCTTGTTTAAATGTAGTCCATGTTTATTATTAACCCGAGCTGCATAATGTACCTATTAACTGTCAACAATTACTTTATTGTATTTTAATTATCATTTATTTTGTTTGGATATTTTTCTAAGTAGTAAACAGTCCTGCTTGTTTGATTGCAGCTTCTAATAGTCACATTTGATAGAAAACTGAATTAATTTTGATTGTGCACAAAAGACATTTGAGGATGTCATGTTTGTAAAAAATGATCGGCAACAAACAAAACAAACATCATCATCAGTTGAAGACAGTTACAGTACCTCAAACTGATTGAATTGCTGCTAGTTTTTTTTGTCTTTTTAATGAAAGTGGAATTATCATAATGAATAATTAAACATTTGGGAGTCACTGTGATCTGATTCATAGGGTGGTTTTTCGTGATTAGTTAATTGTTTCCTGTTTTATGTTGATATATACTCAGCTCTCCTCTCATTTCAATAACTCTCACTGCTCTTGCATTTTTTCTGCCTGACTGACTCCCTGCCTCGCCCTCATTAGTCTTTCCTGTCGCTCATTAGCTTTCCCTCCATTATGTATTTAGTCTGACTGTCTCCCAGGACCATTCCAGTAATAAATATCCTTATTGTCTTACACAGCCTTTTGAAGGCGGAACTGTTACTCCTGGAAGTTCAGTGTGAAACTGGGCTGTCACGGGGATGTCAGAATTTAAACTTCGATGTGATATTAGTAGAGATGAAAAAATATCAAAACCTATTATTATACCACAGCAAAATAAAAACAGAGGTCCCCTTCACCTGCAGGGTAATTTCTAGTTTTTAATAACCAGAAAAATAATCTTGATTGTAAATATAGCCTGAAACATTGGCAAATTATTTGTGCAACTTAGACAGTGCTCTCTCTCGTTCACAGGTTGCCTATTTGGGTTAAAATTATGACTCAATATTTTGAGTCGAGAGCCGAGTGTGGGTCCGTGGCTGTAGCCCCGGGGTGCCCGGAGCGCTAGAGCTAGCTCTGTGGCTATGAGCTCCAGCTGCAGCTCATCCCTCTGCATCCGCTTTACCAGCCTGACACATTGGTAGACGGAAGTCCCGTAGCCTACTTAAGCTTCTGATGGCGAAAGCACGAAGTGTCAGGCTGGTAAAGCGGATGCAGAGGGATAAGTTCAGCTGGAGCTAGCATTAGCGCGTTTGTGTCTTTGCAGCGCGTTTCAGCCTTTGCATTTGTTGTGGTAGTTTGCATTTGCTTCTGAATGTGCAGCGTTTCTATATATGCTGCGCGTTGTTCTAAAATGTATGTCGTTTCATCAGTTGCTGAGCGTTTGACCCCTACCGGCCACCGTAGACAAGTTTATAAGACGATTAGCGAGCAGAAAAGAGTTTTATACCTTACTTCAAACTGATTTTTCTAAAGTTGAGGTATAAAACTCAGCTGTTTGCCTTCACACATGAAGCTCATCCTGAGTTTTTTTGCATATGTGAAAAAACATCAAATGTCAATTTTGGCTGTATTACCTTTTTCAAATTTTTCTTTAATTGCCTTTCATCCTATCTTTAAAAGAAGTGATGAAATCCTACAAACATACATGCAGGGTATATGATGGAGCAAAATATGCAGCCAACTATCACCACACATACACACACACACACACACACACACACACACACACACACACACACACACATTCAGAACTTTTCTATGGAGCAGTAGACAGTTTATTTTAAATTAAATGTTAACAAGAGAGTTTCAAAATAAAACAAAAAAAATTGAAGATCTTTATAAAAATGTCAGTATATATTTCTCTCTGACAACCTGAGGCCATGCAGGGTCTGTGACTTGCATGCTGAATAACCAATGTGAAGAATGTTAACTGTAACTCTGCAAACATCTTCATATCAAACCATCTAGTAAAAAGCAGGTATAGCAACAGTAACACAGGGGGGTGGAGCTTATTGAGACTGGCAGCAGAGACAGAGAGGTAGAGAAGAGAGAGCAGCTGGGTGGAGAGGAGACACAGAGGAGAGTGACTCTCTACATCTCTGAATCTGCATCTTTGTGTGATAGATGGAAGCAGCCGAGCCGTGACTTTTCTGCCAGGCAGGAGGACAGGTTTGAACCATTTGAGCGGTTAAGTAAATACCCACCTGCACAGCAGAATATCAACACAGATTCACTGTCGCAGCAGCAAATCTGATAACAGCCAGCCCACAGAAGCCCCCCAGAGACCCGCAGGCTACTGTTTGTTTTATATGACTGAAAGTGCTCTTTCACAGTGTAGAAATACTCTTAATTGAATTAACTTTACTATCGTTACTATCCACCATGGATAATAGTTAATTTTGCTTTTTGTTTTTGCAATGCAGCTTGGCTGTTCTTCCTCACAGCAACAGAGTGCAAAGTTTTGAAAACGACACTGCTAAAAACACTGTTCCTTCTTGAAATGGTGCCATTACATGCATGCGCATTGCACTTCCAGTCAATAGCCATGTGCAAGTAGATGGACGAATACAACTATTGTGGATTGAGAGTTTTGTTTGTGCTGCTCACTCCCAGTCGACATTTATTTGAAATTAACTCTCTATGTAGACAACCCCACCTCATCGTCAGGCCACACAAATATTTGTGTATTAATTCAATTCAATTCAATTCAATTTTATTTGTATAGCGTCAACTCATAACAAGTGTTATCTCGAGACACTTTACAAAAAGCAGGTAAAATACCTTACTCTTTGTCTGTTAACATTACAAAAGAGCAGGTAAAAAGACCTTACTCATCGTTGTGTTACAAAAAGCAGGTAAAAGACTTTACTCATTGTTATGTTACAAAAAGCAGGTAAAAGACTTTACTCATTGTTATGTTATAAAGAGCAGGTAAAAACCTTACTTATTGCTATGTTACAAAGACCCGGCCTATCCATCATGAGCACTTTAGCAAAGCAGCAAAAGTTACAGTGGTAAGAAAAAACTGTCTTATTAAAAGGCAGAAATCTTCGGCCGGATCCCTGGCTCATGACGAAACAGCCTTCACAGGCCTAGACTGCGCCGGGGTTGGAAAGGGATAGGGGGAGAGATGGGATAAGATGCAGGAAGAGGGATAGGGAGCAAGGGGGTGGGGGGAGGCAGACCGTCCATCAACAATCCGGCGGTGTTAACTGTTTCTGTATATTTTACCTCACTGCTCTCTGAGGGAAGAGTATGTGTGCATACGCTTGTTGTTTCATGACAACTTCTGGCTTGGCATGTATTCTACAGCGTTTTCAGACATTTTTTCATAATGTGTTGTCGGCTGTTGTTATCAACAGACCAAGGGATCTTGTTTAAACGAAGCCTTACACTCTGATGTACTAATTACTAACCCTGTTTGTCTATACATATCTCAGGCAGTCTTAAATGGTGATGTTCATTTCAGAACTTAATTTACAGAAGAGTTCACTTTTGCTGTGGTTTACATTGTGGATGTATTGCATTATTCTTTGTGTTGTGTTCATTAACATCTTCTTTGAAGCAGCAGAGGGAGTGTAGTCAAAGACAAATCATAAACCAGCCAACACACAACGGCACATCAAAACCAGTCTCAATATAGCTACATAAATTAAGACTGGTTTTGTCCATCATTTAAAAAGAAGCAACCAGGACGGCTTAACAAAACAACACATGCACCAGTGTCAGATCAATACAACATTTGCAAATGCATGGATGGATGTTCTGTATGTAAGTCATCAATACATGTTTGTTCAACAACAGGCAGAGGCAGTCGATACCAGACACACAATTTGATCCTGAAGAAGGCAGGAAACATGCAGACAGCTGTGTTATCAGTCCTCCACCGATCACCTGAACATCCTGCAGGCCCACACAGCTGCCTCACCACTGGAGGGGAAAATAAAGTCGACCTTTCAGGTGTGAAGCGTGACGTCTGTGCTGCTCTGTGTCGGTGGAGCTGGGTGATAACGCAGGAACATTTCTGCACTGACTCCTGCACCCCTTTATCCGTATGTGTTTGTGCATGTGTGTGAGTGTGTTTCCTTGTGCAACACAACGGCAGTATAGCTTCAGACGCATTTTTCATTCTTGTGCAGCTGAGTGTAAGAGTTATGTGTAAGAGTTTCCATGTGGTTCAGGAAGCTTGTGCAGTTTGTCGGATAAACTAAGCGAAGCCCTCAGAGGAGAAAAGTTGCATCCATGCGTTCATTCATGCTGATGAGTCCAAGAGACGCACTGTGCTGTCAGCACATCCCTCTGGATCTCTCTCCCACTCGTTCTGTTTCTCTTTGTCTTTCCTTCAACCTCATATTTTCTTTGTCAGAGTATCTTAGATTTAAAAAAAAAAGAAATGCTAAATGGTATGCAAATGAAGCATCCTATGTTTTAACAAACATGTCATTGGTTGAAAAAAAAAATCATCAAGTGTCATCCTTAATGAAACACTGAACATGAACTTATCAATAATCGTTTTCAGTTAGATGTCATCCTTACCAAAGTGAAATGGGTCACCGACGTTTGAGTTCATCTGATCAATATGAAGCCTATAGCCTATGACCTGATGATTTAGTCAATAATAACACGTGATAGTCGGCCCATAGGCTATGTCATGCAATGTATATCAGAGGGAGGGAGCAAGAGGATGCATTAATCAAGAATGTCTAGAATTTAATACAGATAGCCTATTAATTAGAGAGCTCGTCAAATTTCAATGTGGATAATGTCAATATTAATTTTCCTCCTGGGAATTGTAGGTTGACCTGTGATTGTTTTCAAACCAATTGTATTCAGCATCATTTAAATACCACATAGCCTATAGTATAGGCTATTTTTCCTTAGGCTAGCCTACCTGGCATTACCTATTTGTCTACCATTTAATCAGATTACTGCCACATCTAAAATACATTCAAAAGAACAACTAGACTTATAGAAAAAAGAGATATAATTTTGCTGCTGTCTGTTAAATTGTGTTAATGGTGAATAGCCTAACAACTCCCTCTGGGTTTCAGTGTAGCCCACTCATTAAAAGTTATTTACAAATAAGTATGTCAATATTAAATTGAACAGGGAGTTCGTTTCTAAACTATTTCTGGAAGTGAGCAGTTTACAGACCTTTGGAAGAGAGACACAGCGCTGAATTAAACAGTGACTCACCGTCGGGGCAGCCGAGGCGGGAAGCTGGAGCTCCTCGAGCCGGTACGCATCCACCGCCGACCCGTTGGTGCTCCACGCGGATGCTGCTGACAGCGCCAGGGTGCCTCGCGCCGTGCAGTTCACCTCGCTGCACGAGATGATGCTCTGCCGCGCGGACGGCAGAAGCGCGCTCTTCCCGCCGTTCATCCTCCTCCTCCTCCTCCTCCTCTTCCTCGCTCCTCCTCGGACTCTGTGTGAATGTGGAGAGAAAGAGACAGAGAGATATCGTGATTGACAGGTTCAATTATTATTAGACAAAAATACATTTGTATTCATTTATTGAGCATGCACATCAATAGACCCTGACATATGGTAGTAAAAACAAAATTATGTCACTGAAGTCGGCCCCCCAAAAAAGCCTATTTATTATCCCTTTCTAGTGCCAATGTCCGAACAAACTAATGCAATTTACAAAATGAGACCTTTTCCTCTCTCAGGGGCCGAGGTTACAGCTGCTGGTTTAAAGCTTAGAATGGTTTTTGCTTGTTAAAATTAAAGTTGTGATGTGTATGCAAGGTTGTGATGTGTAAGCCTTGGGCTCCTTAGCCCCCCTAATGTGCAACAGTGAACAAGCTAATGTTCACTTGGAAAATGGAGCCTGCTTAAGTCAACAACTCTTTGGAAATCACCACAACAGAGTTAAACACAGAGTTTAAGTGTATCTGGGTAAAATAAATAGCCGTTTAAATTGCCTAATTGGTTTGTCGACCCTGATTGAAGCTATAGTTTGGGCACTGGAGAGGGGAAAGGGTTAGCAAACACCAATTTATTACAGCTGCGCCAAAGGCCATTTCAAAAGCTGGCTTACCACATGTTCAAGATAATATTTTCCAAAGTACAAGATTACATTTGGTAACTGACCATAGTTTTTTCATTATCAACTGAAAAGACACAAATAAATTTGCAGACAGTGGGAGTACAAAAGACGGCTGAACAACAAACACATGGTCTTCTCATCACAACGCTTTCTAACATGCGGATAAAGCTAGAAATGATCCTGATGCCTATGAGTGACACCACAAACAAATCAATGCTTGACAAACACTGAGTGTGTGTTGGTTCACTGGTAGACTCAGTTGTTTCTCAATCGGAACGTTGGTGGTCGGATCCCAGTTCTTGTCTTCGGGCAAAGTTCTGACCCTGAATAGCTCCCCAGCACATGTTAAAGAACGTGGGCACTTCAGAGCCTTAGAGAGAGAGTCAGAAGCGAGCCGGTGCATGGAGCGGCAGTACATGAAAACAGAGACTTTTTTCAAACTTTATCAATTGTGAACATACTTTAGTAGGTACATAGATTAAATATATGAACCCCAAAAAGGGCATAATATGGGCTCTTTAAGGGTATGAATGGAATAATTTGTGGACACGTATATCTTCCTCTGCCATCAGTGTACAATGTATGAATATGAGTGTGAATGGATGAATAGATATGTAATGTAAAATCACTTGTTTGGGGCCGAGCCAGACTTTTTGGAATCTAAGGTTGCCCAACTGGGGCCGTTAGCATGAACTTGTGTGCACACACATGAATGAATGAAAATAATGAATCTACCCTTCACTTATCATATCAATGTAAACGACTGAAACAAAGTACTTTGCAGATTTTAACTGTTATGCCAATCACTGTTAAGAGTGTTGGACTACTGGATCCGCCCCTGTAGTTCATAAGTGATATTGCTTGAGTCTGTAATTTAAGGATGGAGTGCTAGTTTGAAATAAAACAAATCTGTTGGTTTTGAGTTAGAATGAATGTTCCAGGCTACATTTTGTGTAGCACCATAACACACCAAAAAACTGTCAAAAGACAAATTGTATTTTGGTCAATTGAGGAGTCAAGCTCCTAAAAAAATATAAAAGTTTGTATAGCTTTTACTTTATGAAAGCAATCGGCCCCATTATTTTGAATTGGAATGGATCAAAACCAATATTCAAATCAGAACATTCATCATGTCTGGATGTGTTTGTCCAATTGATCCCATTAGACCACTGGACCAGGCACACTGTGCTTCAGTATGATGAGTGAATATTGAACACTAAAGGCAGTGTAATGAAGCATCCTGTGCAGGTGGATAAAGTTAACCCTGCAGGGCTTCAGAATGAGGAAAATAATGAGGGCGACAGGCAAAAGCTGCTGATAAAGCTGCTGTGAATTATAACACTCAAATCATTCATGTGACGCATTCAGTCAATATTAGATACATGTTGAAAATTTAATTTAGTTTTAATGTAGAAAGTCTGGGCAGTCTGAGGAGGAGCATGTTGGCTCGAAATGACACTACTTACTGTAATAATCAATCTGTTGGCATGAGGTCCTTGGCAAGCATTTTTTTTTTTTTTTTGCTTCTTTGTGAAAGTTTGGGCAGGAAAAAACTTTGAAGTCCACTTCCTTCTTTATTGTCAAAATGGTTGTCCATAATCATTTTTTTTATCAATCACTAATAATGTAAGAATTCATACAGATCCATAACTACCATTTTATAAACCCTTTCCTAATGGAACCGGTCGTGTTTAAAGAATCATTCTTCTCTTGTTAGATTCTGCCTGATGATGTTTACATACCAACATTTTTCCCTGAATTCACCAGCTGTTTGTATTAAAAGTTGTTAAGATTGGGGCACCGGAGAGCTAGCTGTTATGTCGAGCACCCCATGTATGGAGGCTGTAGTCCTCCATGCGTCCAAATCTGATCTCGGCCCTTTGCTGCATGTCATCCCCCTCTCTCTCCTCCCAACTTTTCCTGTGTCTATTCAGCTGTCCTGTCTAATAAAGGCAAAAAGACCCAAAAATACAACAAAAAAATGGAGTTGAATGAATGTAGACAATATAAAAAAGTATTATTACTATAACACTGTACTAATAAAGAGTACTTTGTTATGTGTACAGTTAGATTAATGAATGTCTATGGCTGAGTAGGAATGACTCAATGCTTGTTTGTATTTTAGATATAGGCCTATACTTTTATGATGCAAAACCATACACACATTTTGTATTTAATTCTGTTTAATTCAGATTGTGACCATGTAAAGATTTGGCCAAATCATACATAAAAAATCATGTAATTTTTGTTTTTATATCAGAATGTTTTGAATAAAATTAAAAAAACATTTATTTATTTTTTGCATACAACTGCATAAAATCACCATGAGGGTTCAACAAGTGATCTATTTAAACAATTATCTTTTTTCCATTGTGTTTGTCTGAAAAATTCAGCTATTTTTATTTACAATATATTTACTTATTGAGCTGCTGGAGCAAAGACTCAAATGGCACTTTTTGGTTAAAGCCTCATTGTATCATGAATCAAATTGAGTTAAAACAGGATTTTCTCTGTACCTGAACCTGTAGAAGACTGAAGTGAAAATCCAAGACCCAGACTAGGAAACGATCGGGACCAAAGAAAGCAGAACCAGAAATAGAAGTCTGCTGCCAAAGATTGAGGAACCTCTGATGGCAGATGGGAAATCAGCTTCTGGAGTGTCTTAAAAAGTTCTAACGGACAGAGGAAAGCAGCATCCAGGTATGTTCGTCTGGCTGTTCTGGAGGCGCTGAAACTATAACTCCAGAGTTTTTTTCACCTGCAAGAAGCTCTAAGGTTCAAGCTGGACAAAAATAAAGCAAACCAATGTGAAAACCCACGACCTGCAGCTCCAAACGGTGTCCTGATGAAAGCTAGAAATATTTAGTTTATTGATTCATAAAGGGAAATATTCATCTTTTGTCTTTATTGCAGAGATAAATGCTGCAGGCAAGGTAAGAGGATGATAGGACGGATTAACACAGGTAGACACATTTATAAGAGAGACAGAAGCACACACACACACACACACACACACACACACACACACACACACACACACACACACACACACACTATGTGGGTCTTAGGGTCAGCGCTCTGATGAAAAGTCATTATGTTGATTATCTACTGACCTGCTGCAGCTTTGACATCACTCACATCAGGGGAAATGACGAGCGGAGGACAAACTCTGTCTCTGATGAACAGATGATTACAGTGTGTCAGGTTTATGGATAAACTGTGAACTCTCAGAGAATCTTTATGGACGCCAGCAGAGATCACAATGAAAAAACATTTAAGCTTGTGCGGATGCAGAAATCTACCAAAGTATAGATCTGACGTTACTGAGCTCAGATACTACTTTGATGTTGCTTCACTGTTTATTTAGCAGTTACAAGAAACATGACAGATTTTTGATATAAAACTTCATTCGGCAATAACACATTAAACTTGCCTACAGCATTCAGTTCAAAGGAGACATGTCTGAATGTTTGGGGTTTGTTGAAGGTTGAGTGTTCATTTGCACAGAGCAGCAGATGTCTCTCTGCAGGAGCCTCCATTCATCTGCAAACAAGTTTCACACCTCAAACACATGAATAAAAGCCAGTAGACAACTTAAGAAAACAGGTGTTTTTTTGTTTTTTTACAGTACATCAGGTGAGGAATGTGAGGCATGTGAGAATAATTTGCTTACATAACATATTTGTTTACATAATAGAAACACATTTTGGCAGGACCACAGCGAGGCTCAGCGCATGTCATGAACCCTAACTACAGAATCTATGACTACATGCAACTCCCATACAGCTATCTCTTGTGGTTCTATCCCTCGTTCACACTTGCCCACTTCCTACATGGGCTCCAACCAAGCATCAACCCCCGGTGTTGAAAAAAAACAATGCAGAAGTGCAAAATCCTGCAGTTATCTGAGGGTCCACTTGAGGCTGGCTCCAAGAGCCCCAGAAGTCACACACCACATTCAAAAATACCAGTTTTTACAGCAGAATTTATACATGTTTACACACACCAAAAAGATATTGGTTCTGATTAGTTATTGTCCTCATGGGCACACACTGTACAGCGGTTATTTTTTTATTACGCATCCATGTTCATACTTGTTATCAATAGTTAGTGCTCGTAGCTGACCTGATTGACAGACAGAAAGTTAGGCTGAGACAGGATCTTGAGCGTGGCAGCTGCCACCAATAAGCCTTCAGAGCCCCCTGCAGTAACAGTCACTCAGGCTTTGTCCTTCAATATTTACAGTCTATGGCTTCACCTTAGTCAGAGAATGCCTGAGTCTCACGTTGTGTATACATTTAGATTGAGGGCAGGCATTAGCATCCAAATGTGCTCCTTTCTCGATCTTTAGTGTGCAACATGCCTTCAATGCTTTAATAAAAGTTGCAGGAGTAAGTCGTAAATTGAAAGAAACACAACAGCAGAAGTAGAGGAAGCAGGGGTTTGTATGGGATGACAATATCGAATGCAGCGCTGTGGTTTATGAAATAATCCTCCCATATGCGCCCTGATCCTCCAGGTGAGTCAGTGGAGTGTGGAGGGTCTGAGAGATGACATCCTTTGAGTTACCATTCAACCTTTCAACATAATAATAAGAGTCCAAAGTGGCAGGTATATGGCTTTAGTATGTGAGATGATCTGTCTTTTTAAACACTACGTTGATATTGGAGTAAGGACAAAAGTCGATATTCATTTAGCTGATTTTTTTTTTTCTTTGGCATTGTCACAATGATCGTTGGCTTCAGGAATCTAGGGACGCTGGCCAGAAATAGAGACGGGTTAAAGATACAAGTGAATACCTCAGCCAGTTGTTTCGGAGCAGCCCTGAAGTACTTGTCCTGGAACTCCATCAGGGTGTACAGCTTTGTTTGGGTTATCTTCTGCAGAGCGTGCTGTGCTCAGTGTGAAAGATGCTGATTGTCTGTGGCTGGGGTTGTCCTGTGAATGAGAGGTCTGTTTGTGTTGGTTTAAAAAACTGTGAGAGATGATCAGATTTTATGAGTCTTTGAGTTGGAGTCTTCCCCTAGTCACCTTATCTAGTTGTGTTTTTTCCCTTGGTGGGGCACGTTCCATCTGAACGACCAGCTTATCCTGTGGATATTGGACTTTCTGACCAACAGATCACAGAGAGTTCTGGTCAACAACACCTTCTCCAACCTCCAACACACCTCAACTGGCTCCCCTCAGGGCTGCGTGCTCTCACCTCTGCTCTTCATCCTCTACACTGATGACTGCAGAACCACACAGCCAAACTGTCACCTGGTGAAGTACGCGGACGACACAGCTCTCCTGTCTCTGCTGTCAGGCCCCTCTCAGCACCATGGACCAGTTCTTCAGGAGTTTGTGGAGTGGTGTGACAGCTCCTGCCTCGAACTGAACGCGAGCAAGACCAAAGACATGGTGGTGACCTTCTCCAATAAGCAGAGGGAACTGGCTGCATCAGCAATCACCACAATCCATGGGAATCCTGTCGAACTAGTAGAGGAGTATAAGTACCTGGGTACCATCTTCGACAGCCTGCTGAAATTCTCCTCCAACACCGAGGAGATTCTGAGGAAATGTCAGCAGCGAAAATACCTCCTGAGGAAGCTCAATTCCTTTGGAGTCAGTAAGAACATTCTTCTGACCTTCTACTACTCCTTCATTGAGAGCATTATTACTTTTTCTATAACCTGCTGGTTCCACTCCATCACCCTCCAGAACAGAAACCGCCTGCAGAGCACGGTCACAGTCTGCTCTAAGATCATTGGACTACCTGTAAGGACTTTGACATCGATCTATGAGCAACAGACAATCAGGCTAGCAGGTCGGATTATGCAGGACCCCTCACACGCTCTCTTCCCAGCGTTTGAGTGGCTCCCCTCAGGATGCCGGCTTCGCTGTCCCTGCTGCAGGACACAGAGGAGAAGAGCAACCTTCGTTCCCAGGGCTGTCCAGCCCCCCCCAACAGACACCAACACCTCTCACCCAATGCAGACTCTCAGCTGTGAACTTCCTTTATATTGACATGCACCTTAACTGCCTCTGCTTTATCTGGTCTCATGCACTACATCACTTTATTCTATCCATTTTAAATCAGTATTCATACAGTTCTGGTTAATTTATTCCTGTTGTTTCTTATCCATCATTGCACTACGGTCACTTTATTTATCTAATTCTTACCTTACAGTTATATTGTATATATTAGTTCTGTTGTTCCATTATTCACCATGCACCTTAATAACTTATCATTTAGTGTTTGCCTACTTGCACATAGCTCTATATATATATATTTATTTCTCGTTTACTGCACATAGTTCTGTTTACATCTGGTCACTACTGCACATAGCTCTGTATATATATATATTTATTTCTCGTTTACTGCACATAGTTCTGTTTACATCTGTTTACATCTGGTCACTACTGCACATAGTTATGTTTACATCTGTTTACATCTGTTAGTCCGATCACTGTCCACTTATATCTACTCTTTTTATATTTTGTATTTTTAAGTTAAGTTTAAGCTTTAAGTTGTATTTAAATTGACACTTTCTATTTAGGTTAAAATGTTTTGTTTACTTGCACTGTTGTTAATTTACTGCTCTGTGTGCCTTTGAATTGCCCCCCGGGGACAAATAAAGTTTTTTGAATTGAATTGAATTGTGTACATGCTTAAGGACTTTGTGAAACACAGATCATAGATTCACCTACACAAACATGGGGCTGCTGTTGCTTAGTGGTAGGGTAGGTCCTCTTTCAACCAGAAGGTCAGGGATCATCAGCTCCTGTAGCCACATGTCGATGTGTCCTTGGGCAAGACAATTAATCTTGCTGCTTTGATTAAGCATTTCCCATTTACTTCGGATTTCCCATATAATGAAGGCACCGTCAGGGTGGGCGTCTTGCTGTTTTCTAATGTAGGAACACAGCTTTGCTAGGACTATAGTTTAACATTACCTTGAGGAGGGACGTATGCAGCCATGATGAAAACAACAGAGAAGTCCCCAGGCAAAAAATTACACAACAGGGGTATATTCCAGATCAGGGAAATAGAAGCTGTCTCTTGTTATTGGAGCCCCAGTTTAAGGTAAATGCAGAAGCCCCCCTCACTTGCTCTTATAACAGAGAGAGTGGTTTGGTTCTGTGTGCTTTAGCGACAGGCCTGCTACCTCCACAGCCTAATCGGGAACCAGCGCACTGAGCGCCAACATATTTGGGAAAGAGTAGAGCTGTGGGAGTTAACAAACGCTATATTATCAAAGTTACACAGTTACTGAAAGAATTAAGCTTAGAAAGGTTATGGGCGACATAAACACTGTACCTGATTATTACTGCTGACGTAAAAAGTGAAACAACAGGAAAATAGGAAATAACTCAATCATTAATCTTATTGGAAGGTCTTATGTACAATAAACCAAATGGCATCACATTTCAATGTCTCATACTTCCACAAGGATTTGTCTTCCTTTGATATCCTAAACATGGCCAGTCGGTCAAGTTCAGTGACTGAATATGTTGAGGTGAAACTAAAACTTTAAACATGTTTATTTCTGCTGTGAAGCTGGACATCTCATCATCAGGAGGATGTGAGGACTGACTCATTTATGGAGCCAGTGACCATATGAGGAATTGTTGTTTTTGGGACTGCAGCATTGGCTTTATTAGTCAGTATCAGAGAGGCTTCTCTGTGTGTGTGGTGGGTCAATGACTTTAAACAATGTTTTGTGTCTTCTCTTTAATTAACTTCTCAGCAGGTGGCGCTCTGTTGAACTCATGAATAGTGGGTTATGAGGTGTGAGAGGGGACCTGCTGCCCTATAATTCAGTATGTACTGTAAATCTTCCTGCACAGCTTCAAAGCTGGAAAAGAAAACACACTCATATGAAACTATGTCTGCAGGCATTCTTTTTTCACATAATCTTGTAATTTGTAGTTTTGTTTTATGTGAATTTTAAGCTGATTTGTTTTATTTACAGTATTTAGATTTAGATTTAGACTTTTATAAGCATTTAGTGGTCCAACAAACGGTGTTGTTATTTTTTTAAAGGTTTCTAATGATTATACTAAAAAGAGAAAAATGAAAGAGAGTTTGCAGGTGAGTAGTTGCACCTGCTTAATAGTATCTTAACAGTGACCCATACAGGTACAATCACAGTTAATGTCGGTGTGTGTGGGTGGATGTGTGTGTGTGTGTGTGTGTGTGTGTGTGTGTGTGTGTGTGTGTGTGTGTGTGTGTGTGTGTTTGTGGGTGGGTGTGTGTGTGTGTGTGTGTGTGTGTGTGTGTGTGTGTGTGTGTGTGTGTGTGTGTGTGTGTTTGTGTGTGTGTGTGTGTGTGTGTGTGTGTTTGTGTGTGTGGGTGTGTGTGTGTGGGTGGGTGTTTGTGTGTGTGTGTGTGTGGGTGGGTGGTTGCCACTATCAACCACACACAGAGTGTGATGAAAGAAAAGAATCCTAGAATCCATTTAATCACCGGTTAAACTGATGGAAGCTGAGAGGAATGTAGGGCCCTGAATGATTGACAGGTAGAAAACACACAAGCAATGTTCACAGGGATTAGGACACACATTAAAGTGAAGGTTGCTTTTTGAACAGGGTGCTGTTGTCCTTATATTGAAGTGTTGACAGCCGTAGATGGATCAATACGTTCAGATGAGAGTGACAACAGTACAATCGATACACAAGAGAAAATACTGGAGCTCACTTCTCCATTAGTTTGTGTTGTGTTTGTCCCTTGAACGTTACCTTGAAAAGTGCATGCTACTGTATGTGTAAGAATACAAACATATTCAAGGTTTTTAAAAGAGCACTTAACTGGCTTTGAAGACATTTCACTTCCAGTATGGCCAATTGGATGAAACTTTGAATTACTATGACCTGGATGACTGAGAACCAACACAGACAATATAACCATACAGATTGTTTTTATCGATGTTTTTTTCTGTGCATTTTAGAGTATTGCTTAAAGTCACACTTGGGTCTGTGTTATTCTGTCTTTGAGTTCAAATTCTTTTTGAACAGGACAGGGGGTGTGGTTACTAGTCACACTTTATCCATTAACATTGTTTGGTATCATAGACTGTAAATATTACTGGACGAACCCTGACCCGTCTGTGACATAGGCAGAAAATGAGTCCAATCGACGGCCGCATCCATATTGGATTTGCAGTCTCAACCTAACTTCGGATCAACCTAGCGACAGCAGTAAGGCGGGACCGGCGGGACTTAGCTCCGCCCATTCAGCTCGACGTTAGCAGTCCACTTGACAGCATAGCTAACAGCTAGGCTGCTATCATCCCCTATTCCTGCTCGTCCTGAGAAAACTCTACAAACAGTAAGTTAACATTTAACTTTTCTACAACACAGTTAAAACGAATTATATTCAACACAAATATTTAATTAAAGTCTTAAAACTACACTTTTTTAAATATACAATTATGTTTATGAGTTATTTGTTAGAGAAGTTAGACTTTGTCAGTGTTAACAGAGAAATACATTAACAAAGTTTTATCCATAAACTGTAAATAAATATGAGACATCCAGAAGAAATCAATATTACAAAGCATACAGTTCATGTTACTGTTGTGACAAAAAGAGGAATGTCTGAGTCTTATATTTACTGATGTCAACAGCGATGAGGTGAACATGACAATTGAAAAATAATTATTTAGTATTTATTATAAGACATTTGTTTTCTATTGAACCCCGTGAAGTCATGGAGTCTGTGGACAGTGTCAGCTTCACACCAAAAACTAAGTATTAGAAAAAAATAGTGTTTAACACTGGCATCTATTATGATGAGCTGCAGCTACCTTGTTCAATATTATTCCTGCAGATGTGGCTCATAACAAAAAAACAGCCTGAGCTGTCACATGTAGTTAACTGTACATTTTGTCTTGTCTGAGGCATTAATTGAACACCTTTGTATTTCTCTTATAGACACAGTGTGGATTATTGGTGACTTGTCCGTCGAGGTGCCCAGAGAGCTGCAGAGACAGAGGAAGAAACCTGAGCCTCAACAACATCTGCATTTGTTGGTTCTTCTGGGGTGGACTTCAGTTGCTTCTCTTCAACAGCTCGCTGTGAGGGAGGTCTCCCCCGGATGGACTGAGTGATGTCACCCACAGGCTGAGAGCTGAGGCAGGTTTTAAGCCTTTTGACAAACCGTTACACCGCGCCCACCTGTCAAGCTGGTCAGCTACACGCCTTATTGTGAATAACTCTTATCCTTCATCAAAACATTCACCCCCTGTACAGTGTGTGTCCATCGAGACATGAGCTAATCACACCTATTTGTTTGTTTTGTACCAAGCTGTAAACATGTTCATCTCTGCTGTAAAAACAGACTTTTTTTAATGTTGTTTTTCAGATTAAATAAATATTTCTATATAAATGCACTCTTTTATGTCTACTTATGAGTATACATTTCAGATTAATGCTCAACTCAATAGCTTAGGGAAGGAAGTCTACTTTTACACAACTTCTTACTCTTTTGATAAATACTAATGTAGTTCATTTCTGAAAGTGGGATGGAACAGAGTCATTGCAAAAATTTGCCCTTAAACACAGCCCCATTCTTAAATCAAGATACGTGGAGAGTAAATAAGATCAATAACTTGTGAATAAAAACACAGTTAAAAATGATTTAGAAATGTAGTCTTCCCAGATCAATATCACATAATATCAACTTCTCCCATCTAAACTGGACAAAGGGTTTTAAAATGGGAAGAAAATAGTTTGATTGCAAGTTGTTTGGAGGAGATCTAGTTTTATTTGAACAGCATGAATACAGTCTTCCAAGGTGCAAACCCTCCTCCTCCTCCTGAAGCCTGTGGAGCTCCTTGATGTACTGCTGTCTTATCTGCTGGCCATCTTCTCTCAGCAAAACTTTGACTGTTGAAAAGTCATTCAGAAGAAGCTTGAGCATGTGACATGGATCCTGGAGAACATGGACTTTTAGTGAGGGGTCTTCAGGATGACAAAGAAAGAGAGAAAATATCAGTTATTCATTAAATCATTTTGTTTGTTCTCATCTATTTTTCTGTATTCATCTGTGTGTAAGATTACATTTATAAATTCAACAGTGTACTACCCAGACAACAAAGGTACAGTATTCAGGTAATCAACATCTATTCAAAGTGAAGAAGATAAACATTATTGTAATCATCATCTCTCACTCACACAATGATATTCCACATTAAATTGTCTCAGATTTTGTGAGGAAAAATTAAGCAATTTATTGTGGATAGTACTTCATCTTAACATGAAACAAATATAACCTGAATTATTTAAATCAGTAACAGGTCCCAACTCTCTGTGCTTTAGTACAGAACATACAGTAACTCATTTATTATTAACATGAGCTCAGTACATGGCTGTATTCTTCAAACTATTTCTTATACTTTATATCTATGTGCTTTAAATCTTATTTTCATTCCATGTTATTTATATTTTATATTTCTACTGCTATATTCTGTGTATGAGTTCAGTGAAAATTAATATGGTTATTAATATAGTTCTTAATGGTTACAGATGCTCTTACAAAGTGAAGTTTTTTAAAGTTGTTAACAGTTTGCTCAAATCTTAAGACAGCACATTAGGTTCAGTTCAGTTTATGTTACTGACGGATAATTACTACACAAAGTTTGTTTTTAATGTCCACATTTACGTGGAGTATAACATTCCTCATAACGTCAGATAACCACCGAGGTGAACCTTTAGCTTCTAACATCACACAAACTCATTATTTTCAACAACAACATCTTAACAACAAACATTTCTAAACCATTGACCGTAAATAATGTAAATAATGTAAATAATGAGCTACACAGTTAGCCGACTGGTTTACAAGCTAACGCTAAACAAGCTAGGTCCGTAAATATAAACACAGGAGTAAGCAGTAAATATAACACTACTATATCACTTACCGAAAAAAACTGAAGCATCAACTTGTTGGATGGTCTGTTAACCGCACAGCAAGCCATGTATGTTGTCAGATATGTGTTAAAAAACTCTCCAAACGAAGTAAGAAAGAGGAGAAATCAGACGGATCAAGCTGTTAGCCTCCTGACCTGCTGACCTGACAGACAGATGCAGCGCGCACAGCTGTCAATCAAATCTGACACAACCAAATATGGGCATAGCCGTTTTCCTTAATAGAATAAAATCCGATGAGTTATAAAAAAATTCACCCCCCCCACAGTGTGAGGAGAAGGGGCCGTCAACTTCTCAGATATATCTCGTTTTTTGAACCAGGCTGTAAACATGTTGATTCCTGTGGTAAAAACGGGCTTTTTTGGCTGTGGGCTTATGGCACTTCCGGCGCTTCTGCAGCCAGCCTCAAGCGGAACCTCGAGGAACTGCAGTTTTTTGTACTTCCGCATAGGCTTCATTTTTCGAGACCGGAGGTTGCCCCTTGTTTGGTATCCATTTTCTCATTTCCTGAGTATTTTTTTGTTGATAAAGACAATGAAATGTCGTTCAAAACTGGTTCAAATGTAAAAGTTTAACACCAACTATATGAAGACACAAATTAAACAGATCTGTTAAGACTGGATTTCATGGCAGGAATCTACTTCTGTCATAGGATTAATCATACATTTGCGATTTTGAAGATGCATCTCATATTTTATAGCGACTAAAACGACTGTGCATCACAGTCACTAATTAAAAACATGCAACGTGGCTTCTAAATCACAACTGCCTGCAATCAAATTAGCCTACTACATTTCTTTAATACCCTTCACCTGTCAGGTATTAAATAATGACATAAACACCCTCTGTGTGGGTCAGAGCTGCAAGGAATTAGCTAATATGACATTTTATTTAGATTACCTTTTTTTTTTTAAAGGCTTTATATGTGATTTTTCACACTTAAATATAATAGAAATCAAGTATATCCTCTGAAAATAACTGTGAGTCATGACTGTCTACAATGGGTGTAACACCCGAGTCCCACTGTCTGTGATGTTTTCCGAGCTTTCCCAGCTGTAGCTTCAGCTTGCTTACATCGCCCGGCCGGCCGGCTCATCCCCCAGCGTATAAAAGTTGTTTAATTGAGGGACTAGAGAAAAAAAGAATAACATACTGTACTCACTGCTTAATTGAATGTCACGTAAGCGTTTCTAGATCACGGTCATTTCAGGTAAATTTACATGCAGTGTGAAGATACGAGCATAATAAAGATCGCTAGCATTAGCATGCTAACACAACAATGCAGCACGAGTTGTTTTGGTGTCATGCTGGTGCTCAAGGGCGACACCTGCTGGATCAAAAAATATATAATTTTATTAAGCCTTTAAACTAAGCATATCCTATTAAAGAAATGGTTTCTCCACTGCAAAGCTTATTTCTTTTTCTTTTTGAGAGAAATATGATATGCAGTGAATGATGGAGACACAGATCTGATGAAGCTGAATGTCAAATATTGGAGATCCATGACGTTTCTTCATCTCAATAAAGAATAATTTCCACACATGTGGTGTCTCTGTCGGTCAGGACTTCTGCCTGAGCGCCAGTCGACACAGAGAGCAGCAGGAAGGAGTGTGTGTGTTTGTGTGTGTTGTTTTACTGAAGCATAGTTGATTAATTCAGGAAACTCACTGAATATTAAATTTATCAGTTTTCCTTTGTCACAAGCACTTTTCATGCAGACAGACTGACTAATACAAAACAGATTAACTCTCTAATGGTCTTTTTATGGTCTGAGGTCATGACTTTTTTAAATGTATTGTTCTAAATTTACACAAAGCTGATTTGAACTCATGCCATGTTGCAGAAGTCACTAACTGAGACTTTAGTTTTGAAAGAAGCTTCAAGCCAAAATGCTATGATTTTTTTTATGCTACTTGTAACATGGGGCAGCTGTGGCTCAGTTGGTGGAGACCGTCGTCTCTTAACTGGAAGGTCCAGGGTTTGAGCCCCAGCTCCTGTAGCCGCATGTCCGACGTGTCCTTGGGCAAGACACCCCAAGTTGCTCCGGCTTCCTTGTCGGTGGCGTATGTGTGTGTATGAATGGGATTAGTTACTTCACTTTACAAAGCAGCCTCTGCCATCAGCATTCAAATGGCTGTGAATATGTAAAAGGGCTTTGAGTCGCCAAAACAGCAGGAAAGCAATTTACCATTTAACATACAGCTTTTATTCAATCAGCTACAGTGGAAGTCTTGCGGCTCTTTATCTGTGAGTTTCTTTCATATTAATTGCAGACAACCTATGAACAATGCATCACTATGACGAGGAGATGACACTGTTTCTTGCTTAGTTTCTGACTGCCCCCTCTGTAATTGAAATACAAGTGTGTGAACGTCATCACAGAAAGCAGGTAAACAAATCTTCATTGAGATTAATGACTAAAACTATTTGAGAATCAGTAGCCCAATCACTTGGCTTCCAGTTACAAATCACTATATTGTGCATACTGTATATGTTTTCTGTCAATGAATAACATGTTCATATAATGTTAACCTTTTTTTTGCTTATTGTGAGTAATGATGGCACGTTGTGGTTCTTGAAGTCGCTTTCTTAATTGATAAAGGCAATATAAACTGAGTTTGTGTCAAAGTGAACTCCCAGTTCAGTAAAAAACAAAAAACAAACAGACTGTTATAAGAGCAGAAACATATGTTGATTTTGAAATTTTTATTTTTATTCTGACACTTAGAGGAAGAACTATAAAGTCAAGCTACACAGAGAGCAGACTAAACAAATGTAATCCACTCAGTGCATTGATCCTAAGACTTGAGATATACCTGCTGACATTCAGCCAATCAGAAGTGATTAAGCTCTGCAGCATCACGCCTGCTGTTTCTGCATCAGCTGCCAATCAGGCTGAAGTCCTATAGGCTTACTCTGTCTGTCTCTGTGTGTGTGCGTGCGTGCGTGTGTGTGTGTGTGTGCGTGCGTGCGTGTTTGTTACTTTCATGAATATCACAGCTTAATTAAGTAAAAGCAATGCAACTGTTACATGTTAATGATTTTGCTTTTGATTTTGGAATCCAAAATCTGTTTCTTTTCCTTATCCAGATCTGTATTGATTGTATAAAGCATGGGCATAAAACACACAACAAATGTATTCATGAATGTAAATAAACAACACAAAGTCAAAAACACACATTCAGAAAACAACTGCAAATAGAAAAATGCTGCAAACCCAGTCTTTTCAACTGAAGTGTCCTATGCCTATAGGGGCACTCTGTGGGACAGTTTATTATTGACGAGAGAGTGAGAGGATTCAGGCACTGAAAGTTTTGTTTAGATGGGAAAGATTCATCATTGAACGACACAGAATAATGTCAATAGCAACAGGGGTATTTAAAGCGACTCCGGCCTGGATTTTGGGTTCTGTTGCTTGCAGCCCCAGGATGCCTGGAGCTATAGCGCTAGCTGTGGGGCTAATGAGCTCTGTTTCCCATCCTTCTGCCCCAGCTGTCACAGTCGCAGCCTGATCCAATGTGCTTTTGCTATCCCCACTGTCAGAGTGCAGGCTGAAGTCGCTTGTCCCTGGCCATTAGAAAGAATGCAGGTTTAAGGCAGTTCTGAATTGGCTTCTCTTTTGAAGCAAGAGGTTAACAAAACTCAAACAGTCTATGGTCTTGACAAATCATTTTGATCTGATCCGTTACAGCTAACATTGTAGGAGTCTAAGTTGCCTGCAGTGTAAAAGTCCTCCTCCTGCTCTGTGTGGGGTTCTGAATTTGTTCAGCTCCCTGCTATTTGTTGTCTATCAATATGCCATGAAAGTATTTCCCTTCGAAGGTTATTTCTCGTTGTTTTCTGTTCCTTATGTTGCTGCAGTAACTTCTCTTCAGCTTTTGTTCAACAAGGAAGCAAGGAGAGAGCTAAGTGCTAATGAGAGCTTTGTAATAACACCATGGAAACAATATAATAGAAAGCATGGAAATACACACACACACACACACACACACACACACACACACACACACACACACACACACACACACACAAAGCAGAATATACTAAACACATAGCAACACTCACATCAACAAACATACAATACGTGTCTTCACCTTGAAAAGTGAATCATTGTTATGAGACACAATGAAAACAAACACTATACAGAAAGAAAAACATGCATGTTCACTATGCTGAAGTCCAGTATAATGTCTAAAAACTACCTAATTGAACGGCCACAAATAGATATGTTAGTTTTGAGCATTCTGTAAATAGCTTTGTTTGAAGAAAAAAGGATTCCAAGAGAAGTTAAGCGTATTTCTTTCTCACTCATTGAATCATTATGACACCAAGTGTGAGACTGCTAAAAAAAAAAAACAGCACAAAATGAAAATTCCTTTCAGCTACTTGAAGAAATAAGTTTGATAACCTGTTTCTTCTTGAATATGAAAAGAGTGAAAACCATAATATTTTACAAGGGCTTCACACCTGTTGCCAGAGAGAAGACTTTATAGAGCGCTCTAGATATCAGGGCTTATACATATTCAGAGCAGAGATCTAGTTGTTGGAATCATCCTGAAGTACAAAAAAAGAAGAAGATTGAATTAAGAATAGATTAGAAAAAAGCATTAATGTGTTTCAATACAGTTTTGTAGTTTTAAAAATCGTCTACAAAGATTGACCTCTAACTTTACTCTATATACAGCAATAAAGAATCTATCGGCGGCAATGCATTCTGGGAAATGTGGTTAAATAGTAATCAACACCTTGAAGCTCACACGACTTAATAAAATAGAATCTCTTTTCAGGTTACATTTTAACTTATAAATACCAATCAGGTAAATTTCACCTCCATTACCATATTTGACTGCTCCATCATCAGACAGCAGAAAGGACTGATAGTTTCTGATGTAATCTGAGGATTAGGATTTGATCTGGTTCACACAGAGATGGTTTCACACAACTACACTTTTGGCCCGTTGATGCTGCTTCGACCCAAATCTCACACAGTTTCGTAATGCTCATTTACTAAAAGAGCGACGGGTTCAGCAGGGACTTTGACCTTGTGTTCTGTATCAAACTGGGCCGTTGTGCTGAATTAATGCTTCGTCCATTATGATCAGCCAGGTTTTATAACTCACATTTTTCAGGTGAAAGTGGGGCGCTATCCTCTGTGTGTCTTTGTCATGTTTCGTCTTTGTGACAGACATGATCAGCTCCTGAACACACAAAGGAAAACTGTATAAGCAGAGGTTGTGTGGGAGTTAGTGTCACAGGGTCATGATGGGAAAACAGTGGATATATAATTTATTATCTTTTACACAATGATTATATGAAGTCTCAAACTGAAGAAGTTCCTCAACCATTACAATCTTCTCACTGCATACGGCTAAATAAAAACATGTACGCATAATTCTGCACTGTCTGCTAGCAAAGCTTGGCAAATGATGTGAGAACTTCCAGATTAATATAGCTGCAACAGATGTTATAACCGCTAAAACAAAGAAAAGAAAATATGACAAGTCATATCTCACCCTCAGCTTCAACTGCACAAAGGTTGATAACGAAGAGAGACTACAGTGTAGTGTAGGCCTATGTTCACAGTGAACCGCTGCTGCCTCACCTGTCATGCTGACAGCTCTTTAATCCCCATTGGACAGAGCCTCTCTGTGTGGCGTTTACATGTTTTTCCTCCCACAGTCCAAAAACATGCTCGTTAGGTTACCTGGTGAATCATTGCCGTAGGTGTGAATGCGGTTGTCTGTCTCTTTGATTGACTGCTGTCCAGTCCTGGGTGTACCTCGCCTCTCGCCCAATGACAGCTGGGATTGGCTCCAGACCCTTGAGACCCCGAAAACAGTCAAAGCAGAGAATGGATGGATGTGTTGCTGCAGCACATTTGCACTTGATCACCAGCATATATGACAGTACATTTAAACGTTTGTTGAGCGTGGATCTGGGCAGCTGATCTCAGAGGTCTTCTTGGGCAGTATAGGAAGTTAAAAGCTCATTTAAGTATTCCGGTGCAAGACCATGTAGGGCATTGTAAGTTGTCAGTACATTTTTTTAAATCAATTTGAAAAGAAATCTTAAAGCATGTATCTATTTACATCACATCGAGATGGCGCTGAGGACGGTCGCCCCGGTGTGTTGGTGCACGTTGTTTTGCCTGTTTTTGTGCATTAACTGTGTTTTATGTCAAGATACACGGAGCTCTTTCACCAGAGAAGAGCTTATGAATATAAGGGCTACAACTCCACCGGACTTATTCCCAACTTTTCTGACGGAATCCGTGGAATTATTGGATATTCTGGTCAAAGGTGCCCTCAACTTTGTCAGCGCTGTGAGACGACGAAGACGAGATGTGCGTCTCGGCCAGCGCGGACTACGCACAGCTCTACCTACCTGACAGGACTCAGTAATCAGTCCTGTCCATTGAAAAAGACAGGACTGATTACTGAACCCTGGGGAGTTCCATTTTCGACGTCAACTGATTCTGAGCAAGCTCTCCCGACCCGCACCTGAATTGACCTATGATTAAGGAAGTCTTTTATCCAATAAAACATTCTACCCTTAATACCTGCATCATGGAGTTTGATAAGCACACCCTCCCTCCACATTGAATCATATGCTTTTTCAATATCTAAAAACACTGCAAGCACAGCTTCTTTGTTGATTATTGATTGTTGATTGTTGATTATTGTTGTTGATTATTGTTGATTTTGAATTTCCCTCGGGATCAATAAAGTATCTATCTATCTATCTATCTATTGCTTTCCTAATGTCCTGGTCTAGAACCGCAATAGAATCTATAGTACTTCCTCCAATCCGGAAACCTTTCTGATAGTTTACAAAAAAAAACATTTTTTTTTCAAGAAAATACACCAGTCTATTTGTCACCATTCTTTCCATCACCTTACACAACACAGATGTTAAAGCTATTGGGCGATACGAGGAAGGAGAGGATGGATCTTTACCTGGTTTTAATATTGGAACCACTACTGCATGCTTCCACTTTGTTGGTAGCTCACCAGCCTCCCAACTACAGTTACAGAGAGCAAGGATCTCATCACACACCAAATCTTCTAAATGTTTAAGCATTTCATAGCTTATTCCATCTTGGCCTGGAGTGGTATTCGCTCCAGCCTGCATTGCATCTTTTAGCTCCCTCAGAGAGAAAAACACATTATACGACCTGTTTTCTTCACATTTATGGTTCAATTTCCATTCTTCTGTTTTCAGGAATTCCTCCATTCTCTTAACACCCTCCTCTCTTCCAGTGGTTTTGTATTGTGAACATCCTGAAATGCCTTAACACACATATCTGCTTTCTCTTTGCTACTAGCAGCCTCAAACTGTCCATCTTTATGGACCGGCATTGATGTTCTTACTATTTTCCCAGACTTTGTGTATTCTGGCCCATATTTGCTTGACTGGGGTATCAGGACCCAGTGTCCCACAAAAATTCCTCCAACACTTTTTTTTTGCATCCTTAACAGTCTCTCTTTTATACTCAACAGCATTCTTCTGAGTAGGATTATTACGCAAACATTTAAACGCTTCCTTCCGCTTCCTTACAGCTTTATTACAGTCCTTATTCCACCATGGGACAATGACACGGTCCTTGGGGGTTTATTTATAAGGTATTGTCCCTGAAGCAATTCTCAATATCATTTTAGATAAGGTATCATTGTGCTCATCTATTGATCCGTTACTATACACTTCCCCTATAGCTGCTGCTGTACCGTTCTTAAACTTTTCCCATTCAGCTCGGGAAAAATCAAACCTTTTAACACCATCATAACAATCCATAATCAGTGATCTACCAAACCTACTCACAACAGGAAAGTGATCACTGCCTATAGAATCTTTCAAGAAGCTTTCATGAACTGATGCAGATCCTGAGGCACATAGTCCCTCACACTTAGGAATCTGACTGCTGCTTCAGACACAAACTTGAATATGTCAGACCTTGACTTCTTTTCCCGAGTATCCTTTCCACATCTTGCGCCCCGTCTGTTTCCCCTGCATGATGCAGCCATATGCCCATACTTCTGACATTTAAAACATCTCAGTGGTGGTCTGTGAAACTTGACTTGACTTGGAATGCCAAACATCCAATGAACACCCTTGCTGGCAGCAGACCACAAAGGAGGTTGCTTGACTCATGAGTCCATTAGAAAAAATATAAAAAAGCAAGCAAAATAAAAATAAAAACACAGGGTAAAAAGACAGACAGACAGACAGACTGACTGCTGTTTGCATTGATTTCATTTTCATCACCTAAGGTTGTCACTTGATTAAAGGGGTCATTAGAAACACAGAATAGAGAGTCCATAATTGTCCAGATTAAACTGCAATGTTTCCAGTTTTATATCATTAAAATAAAAACGTAACTTGTTTCCATGTGCATCTATCTATCTATCTATCTATCTATCTATCTATCTATCTACAGCAAAATAAAACATTCAGTCCAGCAGGCGGCAGCAGTGCAGAGGTAACGAAAACAGCTGCAGTAAAAGTTGGTAAAGAATAAGAATTTCTCTTCTTCTACGGCCAGCTGTTTCTGTCCGTCTACGTCTCGTCTACCTCTACCTCCATAAACTGTAATATATATATATATATATATATATATTGTTATTAGTCTATGTCCAAATCTCTTTCCATTTCAACGACTTTGTTCAGACACACTGATTGAAAATGTCAGAAGGACTGCGGTCAGAGCTGGAGAAATACCTCGAGACTTTAAACATCCAGACGAGCTGCGTGGAGCACCCGCCGGTAAAAACACCGACATGCAGCCAACACAGAATCAGCTAAATGACTTTATTATTGGAGTATAACTCAAGGTGACATTTATAAAGTAACGTTTTTGTCTGGGAGATTATTACAATGATGGATAACTCGACACTTTACGTTTTAATATTATAAGCTCATTAGACTATTTTCAAGGTTTCATTGCTTATTATATTAAAACATATCTGTAGACACAGCAGGAGGCTTTGAGGTCCAATGCTATAATTCGGCGATATCCAATATCCAGACTGGAATTTACTGTTTTAGGGTTTTCGTTGAGACACAAGTATGTTGAGACACTTGAACGCATCAAATAGTTATTTGAGTTTAAGAAGAATTTCTTTACTTCTGTATTGAATGCCGAATAAACATTCAGATCAATGGAAGCTGAAATAAGGGTAAGATTGGTTTCTCCATTCATGTATGTGCACAATGATTCCTTTTTTTTTTCTAAAGTGACGTGTTTTGGTCTTACATCAAAGTGTGTAAAATGCACAGTTTTATTTTGTCCTAAAAACAGAAAAAGCAGAAAACACGTAGGCCTATGTCTGTGTATGTTACTCAGAGATCTTCCCCTGTTATGCATGTGAGAGTTTTTGTGCAGTCCTTAGTTTAGAAAAAAGTCTGCATGAAGTTTCCTAAAACCTGTCCGACACTCTGCTGCACGTACCTGCTGTGACCTGCAGGGGGAGTCAAAACACAGGTTATGTTTGACCTGCAGCTTCACATGTTGAGGAGTCGTTCAGATTCACACTGAAGCATTCCTGCAAATACACATGACGCTCAGGTCAATGACCTGCTGTGTTCCTTCCTTCAAACGTGGTTGTTGTTTATTTAAATTATTTTAAATAAAATAAGTCACAAAACTTTGTGTATTGTCGTTAAATCCTTCGGGTGGCCAGTTAGATAAAAAAAACAAGAAAATATATACATTAACAAATATATGTAATGACATCTGACTTGGTGTAGTTTTTGCATTTTTAATTTTGAAGTTAGTGTGCCTACTTTAAAATTAAATTAAATTACTCCTTTTGACAGATTGTAGAATAATTATAAGATTGATCAGAAATGACACATCAATATGTGTCCAGAAACGCAGAGCTGCATTACATGATGCTTAATGCAGTGAAGGGTACATTGTGTGTTCAATATGAATGACGTCTCTGTTATTGTGCTGACACTTCCCTCTGCAGGTGTTCACAGTGGAGGAGATGATGCCTCACCTAACAGAAGTGAGCGGCGCTGTCACTAAGAACCTCTTCCTGAAGGACAAGAAGAAGAAAGGCCTGTGGCTGGTGTCTGCACGCCACGACCGCCAGGTCAGCTCACACCGTCATGCCCTCTATCACAGAAAGATTGACATTTTCTGACCTCAGAACAGTCTCTGCATCGTTTTGTCCCATAAGCCTCTCCGTTCCTTTGCAGGTGAATCTCAACGACCTCGCCAAGAAGCTCGGTGTCGGCAGCGGCAACCTGCGCTTTGCAGACGAGGCAGCCATGTTGGAAAAACTCAAGGTAAAAAAACTGGTTTGTTTTACTTCACAAGAGTTCCCTGTATGCATTTTATCTTCTAGAATATTGAGCATATTCTTTAGTTACCGGTTATTCCTCAGGTGTTCAGTAGAATACCAGGAACCAATTATCTCTATATCTGACCAAAGGTTAAGAAACACACATCACCAGTGTGTAAAGATAGATGATTAAACATTTGATGGAAAATTGCAATTCTGTTGGCACCCACTGTAAATTAAAAAAAGTCTTAAACATCAGAGGGAGTTCACTGGAATCTTCAACCTTTTCTGTGTGATGAAATTGAATCAGTGTAGTCAATTGAAGACAAATCGCCCTCACTGATTCTTTACCGATGGAAAAAGTCAGCAGTGCCTTCATGTACCAGGGTGCATTGAATTCAAGCAGCTGCAGCAAGCCTACCAGGGAGTGCACCGACCGCTGAAGCCAATTTTACATGGTGGTCGAACCTGATACTGCAGCATCACATGATGCCATTGGGCCCAAAAATACTTTTTCCATAAGCAAAGGAAGCTAGGAAAGGGACGTCTATAACTCAGCAGCAAATACATTTGTTTGAGGTACGTTGACTTCCCAATGTGATCACTTAAATAACCCTTATTAAAATCTTTAGGTCCTAAAAGTTTTAAAATGTAATCATAGCCTAATTCAGAGATATTTTTGTAAACATAATGAACCATGGCACTGCGACTGCAAGTGCTCATGCTCTGTGGGCCCAGTGGGAGAAAGATCCGGGTGCATTTACATGCCTCTGTGGAACATTTCTTGCTTCATGTGCCACTGAGCAGCTTTCATTTGGATGAATGGGGCTCTGGCTTGAATGCTGTATCCATTCTATATTACATCCATGGGCTGCAGCCCAATAAACTGTGACAGGAACGAATACAGCTGAATATTCAGTCAGCTGAAACTCTGTAAGATGTAACCTTGCTCATGACACACTCAGTTATAATATTCGCTCTGTTAAGCTCAGTCTGTAGGGACTTGGGTTGGGAATCGGAGGGTCGCCGGTTCAAGTCCCGGCACAGACCAAGTCCGGAACTGGTAGCTGGACTGCCAGTCCACTTCCTGAGCACTGGAAGTGCACCGAGGTGCCCTTGAACAAGGCACCAAACCCCAAAACTCGCTGTGGGCAGCCCCCTCACTCTGAGACCTCTCCATTAATGCATGTTCATGTTCATAGGATCCTGTTTGTGCATGTGTGTGTATTAGACATAGTCATCATTAGACATAGTGTAAAAGTGAACTTCCCCTCACGGGATCAATAAAGGATAAATTATTATTATTGTAGTGTGTAGTCCAGTTGCTAAGTGCAATGTTGATATACATGCAAAGGGGGTGACTGGAATCTGACAACAACGTCATCCAAACTGCCGACCTGTAACAATTGTGTGCAATTTTCTTTGATTAACTCTAAAAGTTAAAGATAAGGTTGGAAGTCTGTGAAATTTGTCCTCTGACATTAAGTTAAAGCTCTGAAATCTAACCCCAATTTCTTATAATGAATGAAACCTTTATTGCCCCTAGGGGAATTTGCCTTGCACAGAGAGCTAAAAAACACAATACAAACAAAAATTTACAGGACAGCACATCAGAACACATAAAAACACACTAAAGCATCACATGATTCAATGAGGAATTTCAGCAAAGATCTCCATCATCTTTACTGGTACTAGGGTGTATAAAAATAAAAGTTATGTCAGCCATATATGATGCATCCCTAGCACTGGTGACATTATAATTGCTGCATTATGAGTGTCACTGTGACTGTCAAGTTTCCTTTATGAAGATAGAAGTGAAATGTAGATTTGAAGGTTAAATCAGAGTAGCAGGTCAGAGAAATTCTCTTCTGCTGGTCCACCGTGTTGGTTTTATGACTATATAAGGCATGGTGCCTCCTTGTCTTATGGACCACTACATGAAATATTTTAAAACACACCTGGTAGGAAAGTTCTGATCGACAACAGGCTACATATGTAGATTGTTTTTTTTAAGTTTGGGTTTTATTTGGATGATTTCCTTGATCCTTGTCTTCTCAGGTGGGTCAGGGCTGTGCCACGGCTCTCGCTCTGCTCTTCGATAAGGATCAGAGTGTGAAGTTTGTCCTGGACCGGGACCTGGTGGAGGGAGGTCACGAGATGGTCTACTTCCACCCAATGACCAACGCCGCCACCATGGGGCTCCGACCTGACGACCTGCTGCGCTTCCTTAAGGAGACGGGACACGAGCCGGTCCTGGAGAGCTTTGAGTAGAAGGGAAAGTAAACTGGACCTGACTAAAGACTGGGAACAGGAGCAGCCTGCAGGGACTAAACCTGGATCTGAACTCGTGTTAGAACAGAACATGAAAACAATCAAAATAATCAAGCTGAGTGTTTATTGAGACACTCATCCACAAGCTTTTATTTGAAACAAAAGGGGAACATTTGTCTCCTTTCCTTTGATTACAACTCTGATGAAAATAATGTTCTTTTTCTTTTATAGACATGTGAGCCTCAGACGTTTTTTATAGCTGTTTTAATTCTGTTTCTATGTAATTCTGTTTCTAGCTCAGTAAATGACAACACATCCCACTGAACATTTCTGATCGTTCTCTAAATCCTTTCTTCTTTATGTTTATGTTGGTTTCTCTTCAGGCCCACAAACTTTCCATTTACCAGTGTGAAAGATTTGGGGGGATCTTTCTGGGAGAGTTGTGGGCACAAAAAGGAATTAAGTTTTTACTCTTTCAAATCAAAAAACAAAAAAGCAACTTGAAAATTAAAACAGTCGTTCACTTTTGTTGAAGATTGATAATAAGTTGACAGTTTTATTTAGCAATACATCTATTACTTACACTTTTACAGTCTAATGAAACCTAATACAAAATCACTTTAATGAATTCTGCCTTTACAATCATTCATTTATTTATTTATTTAAATTAGGGACAGTGCACATTAATGAACATAAAACAAGTCCGGGAGGTTTTAATTTAGTTTCATCTTCAGATTGTAAGGAAGCTTTTAATATAATACACATTAGTGAAACACCACCAACCACTACAGTCTCAATAATAAACAGAAAGCACATTTTTCTTTCTTACACCATCAAGAAAAACTCAAAGCTTTTAATAATGAATTAATTCAACTTTTATTTTACCAAGACTCTTTCCAATGAGATACAAAAACCTCTTATAAGGGAGTCCTGGCCAAGAAAGCAGCCCACAAAGTTCCACATAAATAATAAATAACACACCATAATGAACAAAACTTTTTTGTTATCTTGTGTCTCGAAGGAGGGTGAAAACAAATGAATCTTTAAATCGATCTGTGCACTGTTTCTGTTGAAGGAAAGAAATACTGATGACTTTTTCCAGGGAGTACTTCCTGTTCAGTCCTCGTTTAAATTCACCATCAGATGAGGTCACCTCCTGCAGACCGAGCCGCTCAGGAAGTGACATTAAAGTAACAAAGGAACGATGGAGCAGGAGGGAACATTGAAATAAATACACAACCTCTAGTTGTATTCAACTACATAACACGGAGACTTTTTTTCTAAACTTTTTTGACTGGCCTTGTTTTATAATTCTTTTAGTTAAGCATTTTCATCTGCTCAAATATTTGTGAATCTTGTGTAAATTGTCAGTGGAGAAAAGAGCTGCAGAAAAAGCACTAAAACCCCACTCTGAAAATAATCCACTACGAGGAGAAGTCCTTTATTCAAAACATGTAGAGTTTGTAAGTTATCTAAATGTACTTAATGTTAAAGTATTGATTGTAACAATGATCCTGTCATTTCTTTATCTGATGGTTTTGGATGAATACTGCTGCATTATATTACCCACATACATGTTTTAGGTTCTGCTAGTTGGAAATATTTCATCAGCTTCTTCATATGTCCCGGTGTATTTCAGAGCTGATCCAATCAGGTGTTAAAGAGCTAATAAGGAGGACTTTTTGGTGAAATGTATTGATAATCTTTAAAGTAGCTTTAGCTGTTGTGTTAATGTAGTGTAGCTTTAGGATATAGTTGACTACAAGTAGAAGTATTCAAGTGCCTTGTCTTCTTGAGATCAGGTATAACACAAGCACTCACGAAGAACTCAGCTATCTTTTTTTTTTTCTGAGAGAATATCCTGGGGTTATTCAAATGAACTGCCTGCAGCTTGTCGGTACTATCCTGTCAGCTCGGTGCAGCTCAGTGTGATGGTGAGCAGCTGACTGCTGGCGTGCTGCAGCCTTTTCTCCGACTGCTCACCGGGGGCGTGTCCGGACTTTTCTGACAGGGGTGGCCTAACTGGGTCACTGATTTATGCAGGGGGGGGGGGGTCATTTTAATCAATTAATTCACCCTGTCTATCTCTTCTACCTCTTATCATTTCTACTTTTACATAACACAATAGATGGCAACATATACATCATCTTAGTTGAATTCTTTAAGCACTCCAAAAGACGTTTGTCTAAAATCACAATTTAACAAACTCAATAATAGAGTCAGTCACTATTTCTGAAAATGTATTCATTCTCTCTGATTTTGTCATATCCAACACCTTCAACTGCATTTATTTGTATGAAAGTTATAATATACATAAATAGACACATTCAAAAAAGGTGAGATGAGTTAGTTGTGGGTTATTTTTTATTGGCACAAAGCATGTTGTTATTTATGTATATCTAAAATGCGGCATAAGCACAAGTTTTCCCACAGTGTTGCCAACCCTGGCAGCACATACTCATAAGTTTCAGTTTCCTCGGGTTTAGATTGGGCAAGACTGGCCCGTAAACAATAACAAGTGAACAGGGTAGCTTTATGTATTCTGGATTTAAGGAGTTACATTTAAAAGTTAATGGAGTCCTTTTAAAAAGTCGTGTTTTACTTTGTGATTCATGCTCACAAAACAGAAATCTCTTCAGTTGTTAAGAATCTCAAAAGTTTCATTCCAACTGCAATTTTACAACAACAAATATTACTCTTAACTCCATCTCTCTGCTTTGCACGGGCGTGTGTGTGTGCATGAGTGAGTGCTCTCTCTCTCTCTTTGTTAAGCTCTCTCGCTCCCTCTCCTTCCCTGCATTCTTAATGAGAGTGTGTATTGTTGCATTGTTGTGTAAAATTAGCAAATGAATAAACGTAACATACACAGACACTCAGTTCCCAGGCAGTCTTTCACACAAAGTGTGTGCGTAAGTTTCGGAATAAGCCCCCCCCCCCCCCCACCACCACCACCAGCCCTCTCCACAAACAAGCCTGTTTGTTGTTGATGATATTTTGTTGTGAAAATTCCTGTGTGAAAAAGTCTATTAATCAAACACACAGGATCAGCTGTGCTGCTGAGTCAGTAACAACTTTACTCACTTTTTAAACGTTAACGTACATACAATATAGCGTAGAATAGAAACTGACGATCGGTTGTAACAAAGGTTACATAATAATAAAACCAGCGTCAGACGTTTGTTCCCCTCAGCAGACTGCGGGGCAGACTCCAGCTTCAGGCTCCACGGGCCTGAATGCTCGTGAACTTGGGAAGATTTGGCATTCAGGGCCTGTCATGCTACTGCATAAAATAAGCAAAATCTATTGTATAGTTTATATCTTAATTCATTAAATCAATCAAGTGGCTGAGTTTTTAAACCATTCTTCCACTGAAATGATATTGAGTTTTAAAAGTCAGATCAGATGGTTTCTTTGAGTGACAGGTTGATTCTGCTGGCTGTTTGTTATGTGGCCTCTCAGCTAGTTTAGACACAAAGCTAAACCTCTCAGCCTCGTGTGTGTGATTGTGAAAAATTTTCATGGCAAGTATCAGACAAATATGTCTTTTGGTTTATTGTGCTAACAGGCTGTCTGAAATGTCTTTGCTCTAACCTGATGAGGAAAATTCAAGTATGTTTTTGATATGTATTCACTAAAAACCATCATGCTTGGCCTGTTAGATAGATAGCCAGTAAGCTGGTTAATAAACTAACATTTACTCACTCACTAGCACTCACTCACCACCCCATCCAAATGTGGTCATTTCTGGCTTAAAGAAACCAAGAAAGTCACAAAACTTCACACTTTAAAATAAAATTATATCCAAACCATGGGCAGTATCCACTAGTTATACAAAGGCTACCCCATACCAGTCCTCTGAACGTCCTGTGAACTTTCCATGCGGATGGAGAGAGAGTGAGAGACGCACCTTTCCTACAGTTGTTTTGCTCTGTTTCTCTCTCCGTCAAATTTAGTCTTTTGTCGCTCACCCTCGTTGTTCATCTGGTTTCCATCAGTTGTGGTCCTGAGATGCATCTCTATCGTTTTTTGTCTGCTTCTTCACAGGTGAAAAGCGTCGTCTCAAAAAATTAGAAACTGTTGTATAAATGTAGTTGTAGATGAAGTTATGCAGAAATAACTGTTTTACTAAGCCAGAGTGAGCAATATTTCCCTAAAAGTAGCCATGGCAGCCACATAATTAGCTGCAGCTTTCTTTCGATAACAGAAAGTGAGGCTCCTGAAGTGTTATAAAGTGTGCTCACTGTGCAGGTGCATGGCAGAATAGGGTCCTTAAAAAACATTCTAAAGTTGTAATCCTGCTAATGATCTAGTGTTGCTGAACTTTACAGACTCTGTTGTGTTGATATGCTGATTACGTAACTTAGTTTAATGTCTTCCAAGCCTGCTCCTCAGAGGATGAACACCCTCAGGACAAACATTTCATTTTTAGCTCCTCTGCTGGTTCAGACTGTGAGAATAAAGGAAAAATCCTCAGGCTTTATTTGTTGATATTGTGGCTGTAATGAACTCTGCAGCCTGTAGGGGTTCGACTGTTTGTTCCTCTTTCTGCAGGCGTTTCGTCTCCAGAATACAGTTAACAAGAATATAACCCTTATCTGCTGTCTGCATTTGCATATTTATTTCAGCAGTAATTGGTGGCAACATGTGAGTGTGTGTATGTGTGTGTGTGTGTATGTGTGTGTGTGTGTGTGTGTGTGTGTGTGTGTGTGTGTGTGTGTGTGTGTGTGTGTGTGTGTGTGTGAGTGTTTACAGCCCCAGCAGGTTTTCTACAATAATAACGTGGTTCATTTTCAGCAGCCTTCGGAAACTCTCAGCCTCATTAGACACAGAGAACCTCAAACACAGATAATAAAGTTTTGTCTTGTGTGAGGCTGCAAGGAAACAACCCAGGTCAGGGGTCAAAGGTCAGAGGTAAAACAACCTAAAATTGTCACTTCTGCATGTTGCTGTTGAGTATATCCGGCTACACTGATTGTATTGAAGTCTATGACAAAATGTGCCGAATTCTCTCTGAAATTATTAGCTCAGCAAATAAATGCCAAACTGGCAACATTATCCAATTATGACTCATATTTATAGATCAATGTCTCAGACCTTAACTTTGAAGAGGCCAATGATTTGTCAAAGTCTGCTCCACCATAAGTTAACATTTCCTGTTCAGGCACCCTCTGTGTTAGGCATTCAAATCCCCCAACACTTACAGGAAAGTGTTAGTAAAGGACACACATATCCATTCTGGAAAATGTCTAGAAGATTTCCGTAAAGTCTGCCCATGAAATTTCCAAAGTTGATATTCACTCATGTCCCTCGCAGTCTGAAGTTTTCTCCTATGGGACGAGGGGGAGGGTGGGGGTGTCTCAGGACGCAGGGCATTACTTAAAAATGACGACGCACTCATAATGCCAACCTGATTTCTAAGACGGCGGGAGAAGAAGAGTCTGACGCTATCGTGACATGTTTTGCCTTTATTTCAGTGTGATGTTTAATTCAAAATACTTGCAGTCTCAAGGAACAAATGGAAAAAAAACGGCGAGCAAAGAAGGGTATGAAGCATCTTGACTACACGCACAGAGCTATGTCCATATTATTTATATTATCTGTAAACTAGTATACCATGCTCACTGCACCTTAATCTGTATATTATAATCCTAAGAATACATTTATATTCATAGCATTTATTTGTATTTATAGCATCCCATTAATCCAGCCATCCATATATACCTAATAATTCACTTTTTTTTTTAGTCTACATCTGTAAATTTTGTAATTACTGTACATAGCACAGACTCTTGCACTTTCTGCTTATTTGCACTTCTGGTGAGATGCCAAACCTCATTTCGTTACTCTATACTTGTATATGTGTAATGACAATAAAGTTGAATCTCATCTCGTCTCATCTCATCTCATCAGATGGCACAAGTCAGGCTTAAACGTTTGCCTCTTTCTGTTTACACATGCAGCTCACCTTGAAAACGTCACCAACATTTTCAGGAGTTTGTGGAAGTGTATATACAAGTTACAGTATATGGAAACAGAAATCAAAACTGCAGAAGTTGTTAATTAGTTAAGGCGTGAGCAGTCAACCAACAGTGACAGTAATACAAGTTCATTCCAAGATTGTGACTCTTCGCACCAGAGAGAGGAAGTAGAGCATCAACAAATTGGCTGATGGGTCCCACCAATATGTAGCTGTAAGTGGGTACATTTATGCTTTGAAGTAAATGTATCATCAGGAAATATTGTAGCCTGTGGCACTTCCTGCTGTTATTTGATGGAAAATTAGGAAATGGGATGTATCACTGTGCCTCATATGGCAGCTGCTGCTGTAACAATCACACACACACACACACACACACACACACACACACACACAGTAAATGAGGTGGGGGCCTCCTGTGGTGAAGTGTCTGATGTGTTTTAATGGAACTCTTTGCGGAATGTCGGCCGATGTTGATGTTTTAAAGATAAGCTGCAGACTTCTGATTCCACACAGAAGTACAGACTGTACTTCAGAGAGACATCAGCAGAATGTTTATAGATTATTTGACCACCTATTGTTTCAATAAATAAATGAATTGTTGTTTACTGTGATACCGTCTTGAAGCTGAATCCGAAGTCTTCAGGTGCCTTGTTTAGAAATAACCAGGTCTCTCATGATTAAAAAAACATCAAATCCTGAATACAAAAAAAAAAAAAAAAACAGGATAAAAGTGTGTGCCACCCATTGTTTCTGTGCCATCATTGTGACTACAACCATGCATTATACAAATGATGGGTTCGGTGTATACCATGGTTGTGCTTGATTAGAGGTCAAAGTGATAGTCTAGCTTTTATTTGAATTATCCATCAAACCATACAACACCACCTGACTTTCCAAAGGGTTTACTTTAGAGCATTGTTAAGCATGTCGCAGAGACTAAAGGTACTTTAAATTGAAACGCAGGGTTATACATACAGCTGTGCAGTCACAACATTTTTCATTCATTTTTGAACAATATATGGATAATATCTCATTCCAATCATGATGCTGGTTTTTTTTTTTTTTTAAATAATTTTGTTAAATATAGAAAATCCTCAATTTACAAATGATTTAAGCTGAAAATATGTTATTACCCTCAAGAAATGATAAAATAATAGTAAAAAATAAATCTATTTCTGAAATGGTAAAGTAAAGACAGGCTGCTCGCCTTGTTATTTACAAACTATCAGATTTGTGTCCAGACATTACAAACCTGCAAGGCTGTATTAAAGAAGAAGGCCTAAGTGAAATATATTGGTATTGAAGAATTACAACAAAATATGATCAGAGACGGGATCCAGTATCAAGGCAGGTGGTCATTGTAATATTACCCTGTAGAGTCATGGCGGGCTTTACGTTGCATTGAAAGGTGTGGTGTAGTGCATGTGACAACAAAGACAATTCATAAGCATTTCATCAAAAAGTTTTACACACGCTACAAATGGTATGACTTCTTCTGTTGTTGTTGTTGATTTGATTGTTGCTCATACAGTAAATTAGTCATTTAGTTCTCTTACTTGTCAATAGGTTCCACTATTAATACACTATTAATTGATATTAACTACAAACACAGAACTCTCAGAAAATGCGCCGACTGACTTATTTGCACTTTCTTTTTATGAGTTCCACTAAGGTGACATTTTTTGCACAGATGATGATTTAGGGCATGACATATAGACTTCATAGAGCCAGCAAAAAACTGCTTCCTAATATCTACAACATAACTCAATAAGGAATCTGCTGAATCTGTGGTTTTGTATTTTTGTGAAGGACCCAATGGTGTTCACAGCTTTATGTCAGGTCTAAAAGATAACAAAGGGAAATCTGGATGTTAGGGGAATGTTAAGTTTGATAGTCCTTCATCCTGAGACATTTAGCAAGCATTGTTGTTGGATTTTGAAGATTTGATTGTTGAAGAGATCTGTGATAGAAAATGTATTTGTTAAAGGTTGTATTGTACGATTTGTAGGCCCGGGACATCTATGTTGCCTGAGAGTATTCATTTTAATGGGTGCTTGTGACACTTTTTGGTCTTTTTTTAAAACACATGGTTCTACAGTAATTGACATATTTTGCCCTTTTCTTTTTTGCTGAATATTATTTCCCTCATGTCCTGTTGACCTTCATGACAGTTATCTAGTTCTCATCAAGATTCTGGAGCACTATTACACACTTTCTGTGTGAAAAACAGAATATATCTTATTTAATCTCTCTAACAATCAATCTGAATTAAAAAATGTCTGCTTATTCTTCATCATGTTTCTTCTGTTTTAGTTTCTTATTTATTTGAAACATTTTAGGAGGAACATTAGAAACTGCTGTACAGCTCCTGCAGCTCCTCAATTACTAAAAGGTGGACTCACACAAGAGACAGACAGCAGAAATTATACAGATCATTACACCTTCCTTAAAAACACATCCTTAAAAATATTAAATCAGCAGCTTTAATACATCTTTAGATAATCCTTCTATCCCCAGCGGTAGGCTATCATTATTATTAGAAAGAAAATCACCTGTTGTTTCTGCCCTGAAGCAGTAGCTGACACTTCCCCTTTAAGAGATCCAGGAAGTGCTTGTTAGCGAGGGGGCGTTGGTGGGGGGGCTGGGCTTCCTGGTTCAGGGGTGGTGCTTTGTGAGGAAACAGGTGTGTGTGCTGACAGGGATGATGTCATTCTTTGGCTGAGTCACCTGGGAGACGGCGGCTGAGCGGACCGTGCACAGAGAAAAAGAGAAGAGAAGGAGGAGGAGGAGGAGGAGGAGGGAGCTGCTATCATCACTCCTGTCGTTTAATTCCTGAGGAGGTGTCGGTGTGAGGAAGGAGTCCCAGCAGAGGAGGAGGAAGAGGTGGAGGAGGAAGAGGAGGAGGCTATTTGAATACTGCTGATTGTCAAGGTGAGAGAGAGACTGACAGAATGAATGAGAGAGAGAGAGAGAGAGAGAGAGAGAGAGAGAGAGAGAGAGAGAGAGAGAGAGAGAGAGAGAGAGAGAGAGAGATAACGTGTAGTTAGATAGTAGCTTACATTTATCTTTCCTCCTCTCTGTGGAGGAGCCACCTCACCAAACTGAATTCATTTAATGAACACTTTTACCTATAGGCTGTAACTTGAATTTAAACCAGAGGGCCATGCTGGTGTTTCAGCTCAGTTAATGCATGTTCACATGTGAACATGTTCACATGTTCACATGTCAAGTTAATGGACACCCCTACTTACAAGTTTCTTTTCATTTCCCTTGAATACTTTTTTCCCCCCTTTTTAGTGAAATGCTTCAATCTCATGCCAGTATATGAATTCTGGAGCTGAACATGAACTCATTTGCCACGTGAAGTTTCACCTCACGCTGGATCTATAGCATGATAGTGTTTTGTGTGAGTTGATGTTGGTGTCTGTGGAGACATGAAGCTTGTTGGCAGTTCTGTTGAAGATTGATGAGGAGGAGGAGGAGGAGGAGGAGGAGGAGCAGACAGTTTGAGAAGGCTGTGATTTCTCCAGCTGTACTTTTGGTAAAGTGGTCAGTCCTCCTTTGGTTCTACGCCACTCCCCGTTTCTCGTCTCCCTTCTGGCTCTGAGTCTGTAGATGAACGCTGTGTTTGTTGTGTATTCAGTTAACAGTTTAGATCTCATTTCCTAAGCCTTGAAATCTGACCCTTCACCTGATTCACCTACGGCAACTAGACGGTAATAATGAAGTCACTATACCAGAATTTTAAACTCCTGCAAACTGTCTTTATTCGATCAATATATTGGCAGCATTCCAGCACCGATATGCATTTACAATCTAGAGTGCCACCCCCTCTGTTCTCTGTCTTCTGGTCAGACATAAACTCCTACGTATTCATGGGATGCTGCCAAATGGACTTGAGTAATGTCATGTTTTTTTTTTTGCTAACCTGTGAATGTGAACCAATATTCGCTCCTCTCTTTCAACGTGTAGCAGTTGTAGGGGAAGCCTCTGTACACCCACACAGGTGTTTTGAATTCATCTTGCTGATAAGACCAGGAGGAGTTTTAAATAGCTGGTCCTATGATGTAATAAGTACCAACAATGATGATAACAGGTCGACAGGCCCTGGCGAGTAGTAGCCTATCTATAATTTTGACAACCTCAGACTGTATGCAAGGGGAAACTGCTAGCTTAGCTTAACCTAGGAGAACATTCACTAAACATCCTGAGGCTAAAGCGGCCCTATTCAAGTCAAATCTACCAACAAAGTTAAGGCACAACACAGTATTTCCAGTTTCATGTAGCCAAAGTATAAAAGTAAATACAGTTAGTAGGAAAAAGCAGACTCAATGAACAAGAACCATAAGTACTGTACTTAAGTAGCCGACAGAACTTTAGTCGATGTTGGTTAATTTCCTAAACTTCTTTTCAATCAGCCGACACCAGACTTCCTGTTTAGCTTTCTGTTAAACTCCTTTTCATTTTTTGTTATTATTATTGAGATGTCTGTCTAATTAATGTCAGGCTTTTACATAGTCTAGTTTGAGTATTCAAGCACATACTGATGCAATAGGAGGATTTAAACAGCGTGGTCTCCTTTTACATCTGAGGTATAGTTTCAAACCTTAACGGCTCCTCAGATGTAAATATTGGAGTTTGATTAAATTCTTCTTGAAAATGTTCCTTCTGCCAACCGTTACTTTCTTTACAAACTGTAAAGATACACATGTTCATTTCATGCTAATATTAGTTAGCCTTTCTATTTATATTTCCATTATAGAGTATGTTAGCATCACGTTATGGCACCTCATCTTTACTTATGTTGTAAGTGCAAGGCAACTACATATACTTGTGTCATAGCAAAGGAGCAGTGTTCTTTTTTCCCCTTTATTTTCAGTTTTATAGTTATATCATTTTTTTTTAGAGGACACTGTTCTGCCAAACTTATCATGCAGAATAGAGGAGCTTTGAAGGTAGCACAATGGTGACAAATAACATGAAGATGTCACATTGTGCTGTGTGTCTGTTAGCAGCAGGTTTAAAGAGGCGCAAAATGTGTCAAACAGCAAAGTGCAAACAGGTGACCAACAGCCTGCAGACTCCCTGACATACACACACACACACACACACACACACACACACACACACACACACACACACACACACACACACACACACACACACACACACACACACACACAGCCTGGGGCAACTGTGCGTGTGTGCGTGTGTGTGTCTGTGTCTGTGTGTGTGTGTCTGTTACCATCATATGACTGGGAGAGTAAACAGTAGATGTAATATGGGAGACGGTGAGAGTGATGTCATGCAGGAAGTGGACATAGTGAGATAAGAGCACACAAGTTACACACAAACACACACACACACACTAATGAGGTAACTGTATCATGGTGTGTCATGGTAGTTTGGTTAGTGTTCAGCTGCTTCAACCAAGCTTTCGATGGTTGATTTGTTATTTTGTCAAAAAAAAAAAGTTCCTCGTTTAAATGTGAGAGGAAAAATTGATCCACTCACCTAAACTTAAATTTCCAAGTTTCTATTTGAAACGTTTGTCTTAAAGTTCACTAAAAGGCGACTTTGTTGAACTTCAAACTGTTTATTTGTCAAGTTTGTTGATGTTGAATAGTCCCTGTGAGCCAATCAGACTGTCGTGCTGTATAAACAATATAAAGCACAAAATCCTTTCCCTACACAAAAACTGAAATCTTTCAGAAAACGCTGCCTCCTGCATACTCCAGACTTGATTAGCTTACTCAACGATTAAATATCCCCGCCCTCGCTAGTTCACCCCAGAGTTCCTAGTAAGTTAGGTAAACTCATCATAATTCATGTTTTTATTAGTTTAGGCCTGCAATGCCAGTTCAATGTTGTCTCTAAGCTGTAATGACGCCCCTACCACTCTCTGAGGCTCTTGCTCTGGTTACTGACTAAAGCCATAATGCTCTTGCCAGATGTAAACCAGCAGATGTAGACAGAGGGCGTCTTGAAGTGGGGAGTGGTTTGGCAGAGTTTGAACTAGAAAATGGTGATACAGTTTTATGTCTGGTTGTGTCAGGTAAACCTGGAATATAACGACTGGAGCTGAAGGTAACCTGCATTTACAGTAGATGTCAATCTGCAAGGAGGCCCAAGGCTGGAAATGTCAACACAGCTTAGGTTAGCCAGAACTATTTTGACATAGATAACCTGCAGGTGCTGTCTGTTTTTAGCTTTGTTAAATAAGTTGTTCTCAAAATAAATGGTTTTCCCTGTGTGTTTTTTTAAACTTCAGAGTACTCAACTAGTCTGAATTCAAATTTGAATTTAAATCGATAGGGAAATTAGTTTCATCCCTACTCCTGGTCCCGTAATCTAGACCAGTATAGACACGATTAAATACAGGTGATATGATGAGCTGAGGATTGAATGAAAGATAACTGACCAAGGTTTACAGTAAACCTTGTTTGTTTAGGTTACAGTTTCCCGCATAGTGTTTTTTTGTGTGCAGCCTGCGCCCACAGGCACGATTAAAGTATTTGATTTAGTTCTTTGGGATGATGGATTTCATTCCTTTTTGTGCCTATGTACCTCAGAGCCATTATTGGCAGGTGACAATGTCATTGATCTTTAGTTTGAGCCTGTAAAATAGAAAGTGTTTTCAGACTGGTTTTTTGGTGACTCACATACACAGCACTTTTAGTCACAAATGTGCACGGACACTGGAATCGCTGTGTAACAGTTTCTTTTAAGTCTTATAGTGGTATCTTATGAAAAACAATAACAAAATTAATACAGTTTGATGACACTCTGCATTACTGTGGTACAACACTGCCTCTCTTCTCTGCTGTTTACATTACTTGTTATCATACCAAGTCACTTTAATCATCACTTGTCACTTTATCTTCATTCTCTGCAAATACTGTCTCAGTTCCCTGCATAGTTAACTTCCTCATTCATTTTGTACTGTATATGCCCCATGTTTTTATTTTTATTTATCTTATCTATTCTGTTTAATGTGTATTTTGAGCTTTCTTATCTGTGCTGCTGCAATGCCCCGAAAAAGAATGATCCTATCCTATCCATTATAAAGCATTGTAGGATCATGGGCTTGTTTTCATGTTTTTCTGTTGTTATAACTGTATTTTCAAAGGTAAATGGCTGCTTGCATGTGAGATCTGTTTTTTTTTCTGAGGATCACTGGTCTACCCCAGCCTAAAAGCTGTATTGGTTGTGGTCATGTTTTGTTTTAGTCCGTGGGCTCTGGGTCATATCTCAGGCTCTTTCCGTGGGTTACAAGTCTATTTATCATTCTGTGAAAAAGCTATGTGGATCAGAAACATCAACATTGCATGTATCCCTATTTAACAGGGATACATGCAATGTCAAACATTGCTTTTTATGTAAATTACAAAGTAGATGCCATGCATACAGGTTAGAAGGGGTTAATTTGCAGTCAGGGTTTGTGTAACTGTTAATGATAAGGGATGAATGTTTGTATTAATACTTTGTTCCAGAAGAGTCAGATCCCAGGCAGATTTTTCTGTGTCCATTTAGTGTCACAAAGCGCTCTACATGTTGGTTTAGGTTATGGCACATCATATTCATCCTCTTTTAACCTCTGGTATTATAACCTTTTCTTGTCTCATTTGGTCCAACTGTTTGTTTGCATTTACCAGAATCAGCTCATGTGGTTGAACAGATTTCAAAGAGCAATAGAAAATCTTCCTTCAACAATAATTATCAACACAAACAAATGTAAACAGTTTGCTGAATATCTTCCACACTCTGAGGCGTCCTCTGGTGTTCCTCGTGTGTCCTTGACAATCATGATACAATAAAATGTACAGTTTGTAGTTACCTTATAGTGAGTGCATTAAACATATTGTGTAAAACAGGTCAAAGTTGTGTTACTTGAAGTTATAAGATTCAGCGATCTTAAGAATTTTTCGAGGAAAAACAATTAATGGCATCAAACCGATTTAAACCACTATCTGAAAGTACTTTTTCTGAGCTAAGAATCGAAGTAAGAAACTCAGAAAACACAGACAAAATTTGGCCAGCTGGTCCAGGAAGTTGATAAATAAAATTGAAATAAACTAGCCTGCAAACTTAAAAATTAAAAAATTAAATTAAAAGTAAAATTAAATTAAACAATGTTCTGTCACCTTAAGTACAATGACATTTTTAAAGGAATGAACCCCCACAATTTTAAGAAATATACAACATATGCAAAGTTGTTCTTTGATGACTCAAAAGAGCAATTTGTAACTCTGACATGTAGCGTTAAAAAAATTGCAGTCCAAATCTCCAATATTTATCTTAGTTTTACCACATTTCTGCTCAAGGAGCTTATCTGAAAAAGGAGGCTTTTTATGTCGGGTTATATATGAACCAGTTCTCTTGCCTGCTTCCATCGCTGCAACACCTGTTGGTTTGCTGTTTGCCTGGCAAACTGAGGTGTTTCCAAAACGGCCATGTGTGGATGGCTTAAAACCGCCTACCTTCTCTGGTCTAAACAAAAACAAACCATTCTGCACCGAAATCTAAAGTTAGAAGGAGGACATACTGGCTGCTGCAGTGTTAACAGAGAAGCCAGCACTTCAACATCGTATGTTTCCTTAATGTCTGATGATATAGTAAGGTCAATGTATGATTAAATTCAGTAGATATCGTACACATTGATCCTTTAATGCAGGTATGTCACATGTACTTTTATTTTAAGGGTCCAGGTACTTTCCCCACTGATCACCGTGAAATCTGCTTTTGTAATCAGTGTTATACACATGTCATTGTTTGTATTAGTAGTTGTTTAGAAGTTTTTAAAAGTATTTAAGCAAGAGTAAAGCAGTTCACACACACACACACACACACACACACACACACACACACACACACACACACACACACACACACACACACAGAGTGCAGTAATGAGCAGGAAGCTGCAGCAGGTCAGCACCGTTTTGGGCTGCAGACTCTTTGTATTGTAATGACAGCAGCTTTTTGTGTGTAATGTGAATGAGAGCGGAGTCTTTGCTCTCACTTCACTGAGCTCTTTGTTCTTTATTACAAACTCTAAATCACTCTTCCATCAGGAGCAAGAGGAACAGTGACCATGAAACAAACTGGGACGACATGGAAATGACTCACTGTTGTGTTTGAAAACAAGACCTGACAGCACAAACTGTTCTTCACAGTCCGTTATACAACCATCGCCTGTGATCGGAAAAACAACAACACAGTCATCCGAGTGTTTCAGTAAACTGCAATTAAGATGAACTCATACATTTCAGTGCTGATAATGGTAACAGATGATTTTTTTAGTTTGTGGCAGGTTAATTATTTGAGTATATGTACGTACATTTCATTAAAAACAAAAGAGACAAAGTTATAAAAAAATAGATTTTGTCTGCATAGAAGGGATTAAATTAGGATCAATAAGATGATACTTTTTTTAATATTAAAAGTCATAATGTCAGGAGTGACAGTGGTAATTTGACATGTTAATATATGAATAAATAAGTTAAAAATGTAATGTTGTTGAAGTGATGGATACAACCAATATTAAATACTATTACTTTATTGTCATGAAATGGCTTTTTTCCTGTGAAATTACCACTCTATCATATTATTTTATTCAAATATTACACATTTAGCCGGGATGTAAATAAATAATATAATAAAATAAATGTTTGGGTACTGTATAAACTTCTGGGCAACTTAATATCAGACAATAATCTGCCTCAGTTTTAATTATAATGCAATGATATTGTATTAGTCTTTTTTGCTAACAATAGCCAACAGCTCTTTACTTTTTGAAGTAGAACTTTTTCACCCAAAACTTTGAATTTAAATAATTAACTTTTTATAGCATTATCACTTCCTTTAGTGAAAACATGAGAACAAGGTGATTATTTGTCAGAAAAACCTTTTTGTTATCAAATACGTTACATTTTTGGCTCTAAATTAATTAATGCACGTTGAAAATAAAAGCACAACACATTTCCCTAAATGATCTTGTAGCCTCCATCTGCTTTTTACGCTGACATTTTCTTTTGCCGTTGTAGACCTCTATCCATCTTAACATGCTCCAACAATGTCTGTCTAAGTGCTGTGACCTTTGACCTTTCATGTTGTTGCTGTTCCATAGCTCATTCTGCCTGGTCCAATCCTGTACAGTGTCGTTTTGTTAATTTCCCCTCATGGAAAAACAGAAGGATGTTCTCCACTTTTTGGACTTCTTGAGTCCAAATCGATTATAAACCATAATCCTTTGCCAGTATACCCAAGTTTGTTAATGGATTTATAGTGCAAACTCTGTAAGTTGATAAATGCATCTTTTAACCGCTAAGATAGATTGATATTCAACGCTAAGTGAATCAGAAAGTCACATTCATATTGGCTCAACAGAAGCAATATCTCACTGAAAAAAAAAAAGAATTCAGAAATATTCTTCTGTTCTCTTATGTCAAAGCTAGCTCACAAAGTCATGTTAATCATGTTCAAGTTTGCTAATTATATCTGGTTGAAAAGATGTCAAACCAGCAGGATGGATTGGCTTCACAGTTTAGCAAATCTAGTGTAGGATCCAAAATGAGTCTGCCGACTAAAGTCTGTGACCACAATCGCTCGTCAAACAAGTAGTTTTGGTTGCGTATCAGAAACCAGTCTCTTATTATGTTTTCAAGCATCATCTCAGAGTTGTGTTGCTGATATTCGTGAAGGTCAAACACTGATGAACCATTTAGTGTTTAAAATCAGAGGATATGTTTGACTCATAGCTTCTCAACAACTTCCTGTCAAATTTTCCTTAAAGCTCCAGTGACAAACTTTCCGTTTGTGTCGGTTTTAGCTGTCCCTTGTGGTCAAAGCAGGGCCTGTACTTGTTAAATTTTTTAATCACTGTATTACTCGCTAGCTGCTGTGGAAAATGCTAAGAAAGGATGTTTCTTTAGTGTGCTGTTAGTCACTGCTGTTTCAGACATTAAAATGTACTACAAGGAAAAACATCTTTATGCTGACCTTTTGTTGTTGTTGCCTTGTTAGATCATATTGAGACATCAGTATTCATATCAATGAGTTTTATAACCTGCAAGAAAACTACTCACAGTGGCTTAACATTTTTGTCAACAAATTCATGCGCTTTGTTGACCTTCTGACCTTCCCTGTGGCGCCACCCTCAGGACAAACATTAGACAGATGTTTTCAGGGGTTTTCTGAGTGTGGTGACAGCTTATCTTTACCAGATAGTAGCCTGTTTTCTAAACCTGCTCCAACAATGTGAGAAACATACACAGTGATGAACGTCATCACATCATCGCTGCTGTCTTTGTCACCCAGCTGTGGAAATTCTCACTAAGGGGTGGAAACAGGGCTGGACCTTTTCCACAGCTGGAAACTCTTCCAGAGTAGACAGCTTTAATATGAGAGCGTCAACTGTGAAATAAATAGTAAAACACGCACTGTTATTTAACCGGGCAGTCCCATCCCATTCTGTGCAGGTTCATTCACAAACCAAAAAGGAATTAAAATGTGTAAAGTGTAACATTAATCCAAACATGCTGTAACATTCACAGAGCACAAACATTAGTAAGGGACATTTCCTGCATGATCTATGTACACACACTTCCTGGCATGTGAGTGTTAAAACAAGCATCCATCTGACAGTCACAAGACTTTCCTCCTGCTTTTTCTCAACATGCTGCTGTGATGCTCACCACACTTCACCTTTACTTTTTTTTACCTTATTTTGAAAAAATCTTGATGTTTATTATAGACACATAGAGGATCATATTTAGTTTATCAAACAACAACAACTCAAAGATGTATCAGGGTACTTTAGTACTTAAATATTGTTTTTCTGATCTACACAAAGAAGTCACGTCATCACCGTCAGGTTGCCAAAACTTTAGGAAGTTGCTGCTATAACAGTCAAGACATTTTCCAGTGCATGTCTCAGTGAAAATAAATCAAAACGCGTTGTCCTTATGATCATGTGCAGATTAAACAAGATATAGATAGTGGTGATTGGTGAACATTTAGAGGTGCTGACAAGCACATTTTGTTACCGCTGTTTTTAGTCACTCAACCATTTGATCACTACTGCTCTTTTTAAACTTCCAGGACATTTTTTTCTCTGACATCATATTGAGGGCGAAACTCAAATCCTGTTACAATGTCAAACTGCTCTGTTTAAAGTTATCCAAGTTGGATTATACTGTATCTTACAATTACTATCATTTCCCTGCTTACCGGTTTGATGTGCAATGGAAGAGACAATAAATAGTGAACATTTAGAGGAAAATCAGGCCACGTTAATGGTTTAAACATATTTAATAATCCATAGCTAATGTAAGACAACAGCTAACGACAGACGTTACCCACTGCCAAGCCAACATTTACTTTTTAAAATAATTTATAAATGATATACCTGAAAGATGTAAAACCTTGTCTGATGTATTTAACTAGCTTCAGGTGATGTAGGCTAGGAGATGGTTGATAGCTAACATGAGCTGTTGTGATTTAGCTGCCTTAATGACTTTACAAATATACTGTTTTGATAGCTCTAATGACAGTCACAATGGCTTAAGTTAGCATTTAACCAAAAGCTTAAATTGCCATCGATTAACCAACTAGGAAGTTGTCCCCTTCCTATTGTACAGTGTTACATCAAACAGTAATAGTACTGTCATGCCTTTTTATGGCTGAAGGTATGTTATCTGGTAAGAAGCTAAACGCTAACATTAGCTGTGGTTGAACCATGGCTAATGGGTTATCATATGATTTTTTAAATTTGAAATAAGCACGGTAACCCTCCTGATTTTTTTATCATCTATTGTCTTTTCAGTTGCCCATTTATCTAGAGGCAATAAAATGATAATAATCATCAAATTCACTAAATCTGTTAGACTTACAACCTGGAACACAGCAGTACGACATTATTACAGCATTTAAACATTCAATGTCCTCCATGTGAATATGGTCAGTTTTCAAAGATATTTCTTTAGTCACAATATTTACATATATACAGTATATACATATGTAGCAAACCACTATGATTGTATTAGATATTTTTTTTACGTCTTTAGACTTAAAACAAGCATCAAGGGTTTTGTACAGTAATTTGACAAAACCATTGAATATACAGGAAAGGACCCGTTACTTTGGTCTCCACTCTCCATATAATATCTCTTTATTTCAGTGTAAAAAAAAAGAGAGGAAAAGGTGGACCTCAGCACCCCAGAAGAAGAGTAAAGTTTTTATTACAAGATAAAAATATCCATAAATGAATCTATGGTTTATGGTTTATGGTTTATTTACGTGAGGGCTGAGGAGCATCAGCTCCAACAGATGTCTGTTAGTAGTGAAAAATTGTTTATACTAAATAATACCTCTTTGTGCTTCTTACAACTGTATTTAGACCGTTTCAACCCAGTTCTGCCCCGTTTGGTCCTGTTCAGCCCTTTTTTATAGAAACCAGGCTGAAGAGTTTACAGCAGAGGAATGTTTGAGGGCTGAGCTGTGGTTCCAATCTGTTCTCCACCCAAAAACACATGAGGCTGACTGCTTCTCAAGTTTTATTTCATTAAGCATCATACATTTATTTTTAACCACAGTTGACTGTGTGCCATCTCTCTCACATATTTCACACTCTTGTTTATTTTCTTGGGCTTCTTATGAAACTTTGTTACCCTGGGAGATTTGTCTTTATAAGAAAAAAATACTTATTTTGTTTTTTATTTGGAGGACTCCTGGTGAGATACATTTCCATGTCTATGATGGAATAAGTTCAAATCCTAAATGTGAATTAGTCAGAAACCTCTCAGACCATATGAGGATTTTGTTTCTTTTTTTAAAGTTTATTTTATTGGCTTTTCATGTCGTTTATTTTGGAGGAAAGGATAGAAATGGTAGGACATTGGGAGGAGAGAGTGGGGAATAACACTTGTAAAAGGGGTGAGGATGACGAAGGCGAACCCGGCCACTCGCTTTGTGGGCTACAGTCTCCCTTCATGGGCACCCA